>NW_010966774.1:1109463-1143076 GCF_000463585.1 Tarenaya hassleriana
ATTATTCCGATAAATGCCACATAGTTGTTCAGGGCTTCCTCATCATCTTCTGACTCTGATTCTGAATCTTCATGATTAATTAATGATTTCCCTTTCACCGAGGTTGTGCACTCATTCTTGGTGTGTCCAAAACCCTTGCACTCATAACATTGTACTTCTTTCAGGGTTTTGATCATTGCTTCTCTTTTAATGATCGATGGACATTCACCTTTCCAATGTCCATACCCTTTGCACTCCATACACTTTCCACTCGATTTTCCTTCTGTTCGTTGTACGGTGCTAGGTCTTCGTTTGAAGAACTTGTTCATCTTTTTGACAATTAGAGACATGTC
Organism: Tarenaya hassleriana; assembly: GCF_000463585.1. Classification (NCBI taxonomy): domain Eukaryota; kingdom Viridiplantae; phylum Streptophyta; class Magnoliopsida; order Brassicales; family Cleomaceae; genus Tarenaya; species Tarenaya hassleriana. The sequence goes on from NW_010966774.1 coordinate 1,109,796, forward strand.
TTCCTCAAGCTTATTTATGGGTTCAGATTCCGGAACATGAAATGCAACTGGCTGTTTACGAGATGTTCCTGACGAAGTCTCATACATACTCAGTTCCAATTCATGTGCCGCGAACACCCCTACAGTTTCTTTGAAGCTAACTGTATCGGTATCATAAAAAGTCTAAAAAGAGGTTTTCTGAGATAAAAACCTGATGGGTAAACTCGCAAGAAGTTTCTTCACTAGTTTTTTGTCAGAGTATGCTGTGCCAAGTGCCCCTGCCTCATTCGCCATAGCACTCAGTTTACCACTGAATTCTTTGACAGTTTCATACTCTTCCATTCTGAGTTGATTGAACTGCGCCTTTAACATGTCTCTTCTGGTGCGTTTCACGTTTTTTGTTCCTTCATGAATCAATTCCAGCGTGTTCCATGCTTCTTTTGCAGTTTTGCACCCCTGAATTTGCTTAAACTCATCTGAATCGACAGTGTTGAAGATTATAGTCAGAGCTTTTGCATTGAGTGCTAACGCTTTTTTCTCAGTGAGGGTCCACTGAGAACCGGGCTTGATAACTTCTGTCCCATCATCTCCAATGACTTTCGAAAAATCCCATCCTTCTTCTACAGCCCTCCACGCATCTTCATCAAGACCTCTAATCAGATTCATGACTTTCACCTTCCAGTAACCATAGTTACTTGAATCCAACAATGGTACCTTCACTAGCAGTTGAAATTCCTTGGATGTCTGCATTGTGCATCTCTTACCCTGCACCGATATGAGAGGAAATTATCCTACGACCGGTGACCGGGCTCTGATACCACTTGAAATAACTGACGCACTCAGATATCACTCAAAATCAGTTCTTTTCATTCAAGGAAATCTGACTACTACAACATAGAGATAGTTGCAGTAAAACCCAGACGCACCACACTCCCCCTGAGTGTTAGCTCTCCTAAGACACGAAATCTACTGATTCAACACACAACCCGTGTGAATCCCCACTCTCACGTTCTGGGTTTGTTCAGATTACTGTTGAGAACTCCCCCTCAGAACGATCTCACTCACCAGAAATAAAAACGTAAAGACCAAAAACCCTTGTACTCTCTGAATGATAATCTTTTAAGCTCGGTACCTCCTCTCTTCCTCTTTGTCGTTCTTATATAGCTTTTTCTTCAGCTCCAATTGTTTGTTGATTCGATTCTATCTTTTTCTCCAAGGTTGTTGGTCAAACTCTATCTCCAAGATTCCATCTTTATCTCTTCCACAAAATCAGCTTTAGAATCTTCTCAGATCTACCTGCAATAACAACCTTAACAGGCTATATATATCGTTGTTCCTTTACCGTTTGGGTATCAGAAAATTGAGAGAAAGTATTGAGGTGGGTAGAGTTTTTGATCTCTGTAACGGGGAAAACTCTGTATTGTTCTGGGTTTATTAAGAAATACAAGCAGTTCATTATCTAATTCCTTATCAGCCACGCTGAAAGTAGACATTGCCAAGGCCTTCGACACTGTGCGATGGGATTTTGTAGCGGAGATATTAAACCAGGCTCATATCCGCCACCAATTGCCACCTGATCATGTCATGCATCACCACCTCATCATATTCCGTTAGTGTTAACGGAGGACTTCATGGATATTTTCCAGGAAAGAGAGGACTCTGACAAGGCTGCCCTCTCTCTCCGTACATCTTCGTCATGTGCATAAATGCACTTTCCTCCCTATTAGACATGGTTGCGTCTGAAGGCCGGATGGGATATCACCCTGGCTGCGAACAGGCTCGCCTCACGCATCTCTGCTTCGCTGATGACCTATTGGTCTTCTCCGATGGAACATCTGACTCCATAAGGGGAATACTTGATGTTCTTGAGAAGTTCAGAACCTTATTTGGGTTGACCATAAACCTCACCAAGAGCAGCCTCTATGTCGGTGGGTTAGATGAGTTGCGAACTCAGCAACTGCAAGCACTAAGCGGTATCAAAATCGAGAAGCTGCCTATAAGATATCTAGGCATCCCTTTGAGCTCAAGGAAATTGTCAATTTCTGATTGCCTTCCACTACTGGAAAGAATACGAGCGAAGATGTCTTCCTGGAATTCTCGAGCGCTCTCCTTTGCAACTCATACAATCAGTCATCTCCGGAATAATCGGCTAGTAGCTACTGGATCTCTACCTTTGCTTTGCCAAAGAAACGTCTCAGATTAATCAATTCCTATTGCGCTTCTTTTCTTTGGAAAGATAACCCGGATACAAAGCATGGTGCTAAGGTGGCGTGGGACATGGTCACTACACCGAAAAATATGGGTGGTCTAGGCTTGCGCAACCTTATCCAATGGAATGAAGTGGGTATTCTCAAACTAATTTGGTCTTTATTTTTCAGAAGCAGTTCATTGTGGGTGGCTTGGACTCGGAGAAAATACCTAAGAAGAGGAAGCTTTTGGTCTATCTCCCCCAATCCATCGCAATCTTGGATGTTCCGCAGGCTGCTCAAATGACGACAGTGGGCATTGAAGTTTTTAACTATCTCGGTTGGGAATGGGAGAAATACGTTATTTTGGTCTGATCCTTGGACACCTATTGGATTTCATAGGTCAAGGTGGCCCAAACTTGCTCGGTATTCCCCGATATGCCAAGGTTTCAGAGGTATATCATCAGGGAAGGTGGAGATTACCTCCGGCTAGAACAGATCAGTCTGCTGGACGGTGGAAGGAGGCAACAAAGACGTCTTTGTGCCCAAGACCATCTGGAAGACACTGGCGCAAACACGAGAGGCTGTTACATGGACCCGTATTATATGGTGCAAAAACAACACACCGAAAACACTCCTTCCTAGCATGGCTATTTGCACTAAATCGCTGCCCGACTAAAGACTGGATGCGCTCTTGGGGAATACAAGTGGATGAAAGGTGCAACTTCTGCCAGAGAGAAACAGAATCTCGTAGCCATCTACTCTTCGAATGCAGTGTTACTAGGCACATCTTCATGGAGGCAATGGCTAACTTGGGCTTAACCCCACCGTCACCGTCTGGGATGATGTATTACAGTGGTTTCTCGGTGACTGGAACTCCAAACTGTTGAAGGAAGCAGCAATACTACTATGGCAGCTTCTCACGTACTCGGTTTGGACAGAGCGAAATTCGAGGATACACACACAGATTTACAAAGATACTACGATCCTCCTAGCTGGAATTGATAGGGGATTCCGAAACAAACTGGCAGTCTTCAGAGAAACTTATAGAAGGATATTATTGTATTTTCATATATTGTAATTAGGGTTAAGTTATTGTATAAATATCACACTTATTGTAACTGAAATAAATTAAGAAAGGTACTTTCGTACATGGTATCAGGAGCCTGCGATTCCAACCCTAGTCTCGTCTTCTCTTGTTGATTCAGCCTCCTCTCGCCACCTGCACTGCTGCGCTCTCTCTTTCTCCAGTGCTCTCCTTCTTTCTGTGCATCTTTCCTTGGTTACTCTCTGATCTGTTTGTCTTTTCATCATGTCTTCTACACCGGTTGCCGTCTCTCATGCCACAGATGAAAGCAATGTGATTGAATCTCATTCCTCGGGCAAATCTCTTCTCTACATCAACATGTCCAACATCACCAAACTCACGTCTACCAATTTTCTCACGTGGAGTATCCAAATTCGTGCCTTGCTTGAAGGTTACAACCTTGCAGGATACATTGAGGAAACCATGGATATTCCTCCGGAAACCATCTCGGTCAGTGGTATTACTCAAGCCAACCCGGACTTCTCCCTTTGGAAACAACAGGACCGTCTGTTGTTCAGCTCTCTTCTCGGCTCCATCTCAGTTTCTCTTCAGCCGATTGTCGCTCGCTCCAAGACAACGCTTGACGCTTGGAAGACAATTACCAACACATATGGTAAAGCTTCTCGTGGCCATCTTCTTCAACTCCGGGATCACATTAAAAGAAGTGTTAAGGGATCACAGCCCATGCATGAATATCTTCGATCTATCACAGCCAAAACCGATGAGTTATCTCTCCTTGGAAAACCTAAGGATCATGAGGATGTACTTGAGGCTATTCTCGATGGACTTCCGGAGGAATACAAGCCGATTGTTGATGCTGTCAACGCCCGCGATGTTGCCATCTCTATTGAGGAACTTACTGAGAAACTTCTTAATCAAGAAGCTAAGGTTCTGCTTTCTCAGTCCTTGTCGTCTACCTCTCTGATGCCTATCTCAGCTCATGTTGCTGATTCTCGACCTCGCCATCAGTCTCGTGGTATGTCTCGTCCTCCTTGGCATCGACGTTCAGGACCACAACAACAATCGCGGGGTTATATGGGCTGATGTCAAGCTTGCGGCGTTCAAGGTCACTCCGCCAAGCGTTGTCCGCAGTTTCATATTGTCGCCTCTCATGGATCTTCTGCCGGTATTGTTGGCTCGTCACCTTGGGCTGTGTCGCCACGACCCTCTCCTCAGGCTCACTCCGCTGTGCATTCAGGTTATGATGCTCAGCCGTGGCTTCTTGACAGTGGCGCTTCTCATCACATAACCACGGACCTTCACAATCTTGCTATTCACAGCCCGTATAATGGCGATGATGATGTTGTTGTCGGTGATAGGTCGGGATTGCCCATTACACATTCTGGTTCACTCTCACTGCCTCTTGCTTCATGCTCTCTTCGCCTTAATGATGTGTTGTGTGTTCTTGCTATGAGCAAGAACCTTGTCTCTGTTCACCAGCTATGTCGCACTAATCATGTGTCTGTGGAATTTTTTCCATCGCATTTTCAGGTGAAGGATCTAAGCACGGGGGCGATCGTTCTCACCGGACCAAGTAAGCATGGTGTTTATGAGTGGCCATCGGTTGCGGCGTCGTCGACTTTTATTACTGCTGCAAGAATGACAAAAATGAGAGGAAGAATCCCGAGTAACAGGTAAACCAAAAGTAGAAACAATAGAACGTAGAATGGGAGACGCAGGATGACCCAAACGAGAGGGCCACTTGGACAAAGAGGACTTGACACACGAAAACACTCGTTTGGGTCATCCTGCGTCTCCCATTCTACGTTCTATTGTTTCTACTTTTGGTTTACCTGTGACTCGGGATTCTTCCTCTCATTTTTGTCATTCTTGCAGCAGTAATAAAAGTCATAAGCTATCTTTTTCAGACTCATCTCTTACGTCTACTCGTCCGCTTGAAATTATTTTCTCTGATGTATGGACATCTCCTGTACATTCGATGGATGGTTTCAAGTATTATGTCCTTTTCGTTGATCATTTCACTCGTTACTCCTGGTTGTTTCCACTAAAACAAAAGTCACAGGTTCATGAAACTTTTCTTCAGTTCAAACCCTTGGTTGAGAAGCGTTTTGGCACATCGATCACCACCTTGTTCAGTGATAATGGTGGTGAGTACATTGCCCTTCGCTCCTTTCTTGCTCGTCACGGTATCAGTCATCTCACTACTCCTCCTCATACTCCTGAGCATAATGGTATTTCCGAGCGACGTCATCGTCACATCGTAGAAACGGGACTCTCTCTTCTTATGCATGCGTCTCTCCCAGTGTCTTATTGGTCTTTTGCATTCACTACTGCAGTCTATTTAATTAATCGCATGCCTACTCCTATTCTTCGCATGTCGTCCCCGTTTCAATGTCTTTTCTCATCTCCACCGGATTACACTAAATTACGTGTTTTCGGTTGTCTTTGCTATCCTTGGCTTCGTCCTTACACGTCACACAAACTCGAACCTCGTTCTCGGGCTTGTGTATTTCTTGGGTACTCTCCGACACAGAGTGCGTATCTTTGCTTTGATCCGTGTCAGTCTCGTCTATTTGTCTCTCGTCATGTTCAGTTTCATGAAGATGTGTTTCCCTTCGCTTCTGGGTCAGTATTTTCTCCATGTCCGGCTGCTCCGTCGTCTGAGTCTATCTCGTGTCCAACCCTTCCTGTGCACTCGTTATCTCTGCAACCAAAGCCACTCATTACGCCTGCTCACTCTCCGCCTTCGTGCTCGGATCCTTTGCCGCTGTCTTCAGCTGATGAAGTCTCAGTCGAGCCATTTGATGTGGTACATCCAGTCTTGGCTTCTGCTCCATCTGCTCCGACTAGGAATGTGCACCCGATGCAGACTCGGTTGAAGAGCGGCATCCATAAGCCCAATCAAAAGTATGCTCTTCTGGTTGCTGCTTCCTCGACAGATGTTGAACCGGCGAACATCACTCAGGCCTTGAGGGATCCTCGATGGCGTGCTGCCATGAGTGACGAATATGATGCTCTCATTCGGAACGGTACGTGGTCTCTTGTTCCCACTTCAGAGGCTGTGAATGTTGTTGGTTGTCGCTGGGTTTTCCGGATCAAACGCAAACCCGATGGTTCGGTGGAACGCTTTAAGGCTCGTCTAGTTGCCAAAGGTTTTCATCAACGTCCTGGGATTGATTTTCATGAGACTTTCAGCCCGGTAGTCAAGCCGACTACGATTAGAGTTGTTCTCAGTATTGCCGTGTCTCGTGGCTGGCCGTTGCGTCAACTTGACGTTAACAATGCCTTTCTTCAGGGCCATCTATCGGAGGAAGTTTTTATGACTCAGCCGCCGGGCTTTGTTGATTCGGCTAATCCACAGTTTGTTTGCAAGCTTCAGAAGGCTATCTATGGGCTTAAACAAGCTCCCCGAGCTTGGTACTCGGAGCTTCGATCTTTTCTTCTTGAGCGGGGTTTTCGCAATTCCTTAGCGGATACCTCGTTGTTCATGCTGACTTCATCGACATCTCGACTCTTTGTGCTTGTTTATGTTGATGATCTTGTGATTACAGGAAGCTGTTCTACTGAGGTTCAGACGTTTATTACTGCTCTTGGTGCTCGGTTTTCTCTCAAGGATCTAGGTGATCTTTCATACTTTCTTGGTGTGGAAGCTCTTCGATCTGACAAGGGTCTTTTACTCACTCAGCAGAAATATATCACTGACTTGCTTCACCGTGCCAACATGTCTGATGCGAAGCCTGTCTCGACACCGATGGCCTCGACATCACGACTCACAGCTATCTCCGGCACCTTGATCGACAATGTCACTGAATATCGAGCTTTGGTAGGAGGTTTACAGTATCTCTCTCTCACTCGACCGGATCTTAGCTTTGCTGTCAATAAGCTTTCACAGTTTATGCACTCTCCGACAGATGAACACTGGCAGGCTGTCAAGCGTGTTCTTCGCTACTTGGGTGGGAACTCGACAATGTCACTGAATATCGAGCTTTGGTAGGAGGTTTACAGTATCTCTCTCTCACTCGACCGGATCTTAGTTTTGCTGTGAATAAGCTTTCACAGTTTATGCACTCTCCGACAGATGAACACTGGCAGGCTGTCAAGCGTGTTCTTCGCTACTTGGCTGGTACACGCGATTGTGGTATTTTTTTCTCGGTCAAGAACACACTCACGCTACACGCATACTCGGATGCTGATTGGGCCGGTGATCGCTTGGATTTCAAATCGACCGGGGCCCATGTTGTCTTTCTCGGTGGTCATCCTGTTGCATGGTCGTCGAAGAAGCAACGTGGCGTTGCTCGGTCTTCCACTGAAGCGGAATATCGCTCCGTTGCCACCACTGCTGCTGAGGTTTGTTGGATTTCATCCTTGATTGTTGAGCTTGGATTTGCTGTCTCTGGTCCTCCAGTTGTTTATTGCGATAATATCGGAGCTACCTACCTTAGTGCCAATCCCGTATTTCATTCTCGCATGAAACATATCGCCTTGGATTATTTCTTCGTTCGTGGCCTTGTTGAATCGGGTGATCTTCATGTTACTCATGTTTCTGCTTCCGATCAGCTTGCCGATGCCCTTACTAAGCCTCTACCGCGTCTTCTGTTTCATGCCTGTTTTATCAAGATCGGACTCACCTCCGGTGCTCCGTCTTGAGGGGGCGTATAGAAGGATATTATTGTATTTTCATATATTGTAATTAGGGTTAAGTTATTGTATAAATATTACACTTATTGTAACTGAAATAAATTAAGAAAGGTACGTTCGTACAAAACTAAGCCGGAAGCGGCAAGCGATCTTCTTCAACTTTGGTTTTCCAATTCCACTCAATGGAGGACGAGATGGTTTCAACAAAATGTTCGGCACAGGTACAACAACATTTAACTCAGTTTTTTGGTTTGTAACTTTCCCCTGCGTGGGACTTTTATTACTTTTGCCTACCCTATCTGCCAATCCTTCCATTAAGCTCATGCAATGTGAGGCTGCTTTGACTTTTTGTAAATCCAAAGGTAATTAATACACAACCTTTAACAAAAAAAAAAAGATGCAAAACATTTATTTCCCTACGAATAAGGAGATTTTTATATACTTTTTAGTAGGACACGTGTCAATAATATTTTTTACCATATACTTATGACCTTACGTTATTGGAATATCAAAAGGTTTAATTTATATCTCCTACATTAACTTCTCTAGAATAATTATAATTTTTTTTCGTACCATCGTTAAACGGACTGTATTTTTATATATATATGATGATTTGTTCTTATTTTTAATTGTGTTACTAACGACAGTTAATTAATTAATGTTTTTTCTTTTCTATTTTTCAAATTGATTGCAAAAAAATGTCAGATTCAAGGCAGTCCACGACCACGAGAATATAAGTTGGTTTCATAATGGACAAGACAACAAAAACTACAAATATATTAAATTAATCAAACAGTAAATGTGTGTATTTATGTGTTAAGATAGATGGAATTTTAATATTTCCCTTTAATATTTGATAGAGCGCATGTGCTTTTATATAGTCAAACAGTAAATATTTATATGTTAATTGTTTAACATCGTTAGAGCGCAGGTGCTTTTACATCAATATTTGAAAAGTTTATATATTTTGTTAGAAATATTTTTTTTATATTTGTATGGAAATTTTTTAAAAATCATGATTATTAAGACGATTTCTCATTATTCGAAAAAAGAAATATGATAAAAAATATCTTATGAACAATATAATTGTTATAATATCTAATATATTGGTATGTAATAATTATCTCTAAGTTCTCGTAAAAGGATTTTTTAAACCTAAACTCTTTCAAATTTGATAACAACATGAATTTAATTCTAGAATATATGAATTTAATGTATCAATTAAATACAAAGGAACGATAAATGAAAATTCAAAATTATTATTAGGACGAACAATTCATTACATAAGGTGATAACTATTTTGACATTTTCATGTCATATTATTCCAAAATACCAAGATTAAAAAACATTTGCACATATATATATATATGTAACAAATATATTAATAACCACGCCTGCAACGGGTGCTGTAAGAGCAACCCCGACTATAAGGGTTAGCCGGAATCGGGACCTCATCTGGTTTGAAATTTGAATAATCGATGTGACCTTGTTTTAGGAGTCGTCTCGAACCGCCGAGGAAGCCATGGCTCGTCGGCTCGGGCTCGGCCTTGACCGTTAGGGAAGCGGTCATGATGAGAAAACATATGAGCCAAACCTTCATCGTATCGCACAAACCTTGTATATTTTTGGTTAAGTGATGATTGTTTTCTTAGGAAGAATAGTTGTCTGAAATGGTTAGCTATCACCATTCTATTTATAGATGGGAGACATAACCTAATTTTGGAAATTTCTTTCACTTGACCAAGTCTTCGGTAATAAAAATTTTTAATTTGGAAAGTGTGCCCAAAACAATTATATTTTGTGATCTATATTAATTTCCTCTAAAATACCAGCAATACCCCTGAATATATATGTATTTATGTCGTTCTCTCTCTTTGGTTTTATTATTTTCTTCCTTGTTTATGTTTTTTATTGATTTTCTTCTTTATTTACGTATCATTTTGTAGATATTTTTCTATATTTCCTTTTATTTTAATATATATATATTGTGTTTGTTTGTATTTATATTGTTTTATTTATTTTCTTCTTGATTTACATGCTTTTTGCCATATTATTTCCTTAATACTTTGTTATCATTTTACATTACATATATATATGTTTGGATTTAATATATTTTTTCTTCCTTATTTATATGCTCTTTACATAATTTTCCTGTGTTTTTTAAATTTTCTTCTTTATATGGATTTTACACATTATTTGTCATTCATTTTATTTATTTTCTTTATTATTCACATTTTTTTCGACAGATTTATTCTTCAATATTGTATTTGTTTTGATATTTACATATTATATTCGTTTGCATATTTTATATTGATTGTTGGTTTTCTTGGTCATTTATGCAATTTTTAACCAATGTTCTTATATATATATATATATATATATATATATGTTCGTTTCCATTTTATATTATATAATATTTATTTGTATTTGTTTTAATGTATAAGTTCAGGAATTTTTAGGTATTTTTTTCATCTAAAAATTATATCTCAATTTTTGTCTAGTTTTTTAAATAAAAACATATAAGCCAGATATCTAAGGCGGTCACTTAAGGTGCCTAACCCTGTACTGCAAAAGAGGAAAAAAAATCAAATATGAGTCTTAACTGAAAAATTAGATCCGATGTTAATCTAAATTGATAAATGGTCAATTTTGATTTATTAATTAATTAATAAACATGAGTTCAAAAACCTCTCATTGCAAAAGAATGTAAAAAATTAAAATTATTTTACAAAGGAATACAAGCCTTAATCCATATTGACAAATTAGTTCAATATTTTTCTGAATTTTAATAAAAACATATCACACCTCACATATTAAACGTTTTCAGAATTGAAGAAAGAATTTTCTGCTTGTATATTATTAATATCGAACAGAGCATACATATATGTAGGAGAGTTCTAACGTCTATATAAGCAATGACTTTGGTAAGAGATCAATCAGCATATTTACAGAATATTGAAGAGCTGATATCTTTCCTTCTTGATGTTGGTTGTTGTAGTTTTCCTTATTGAAGAGCTAGATGATTAAGGCAAGTGCGGACAGGTTCTCGGCTGACATTCTGCATCCTCGGATATCATATCACATATCACCTTAGATATCTAACCTCACCATTTGATAATTATTAGGAAGAACAACCTGCAGTACATATGATATTAGCAAATAAGCTATTGGGTATTTTCATGACATATACTTTCGAAGGAATAACATTGAATAATATTTGTATATATATTTAACAAATACATTCTTAATTTAGCAAATTATATATATAAGATGGAGAAACCTTAGTCACGCTTGCAACGGGTGATGTAAGAGCAACCCCGTTGATAAGGGCTAGGCGGAGATCGGTCTTGGATGGGGTTGGGTTTAATTAATTTTGAATAATCGATATATTCTTGTTTTAGAAAACGTCTCGAGCCGGCGATAAATATATTGCTCGTCGGCTCGGTCTCGGTCATGGCGCAATTGACCGTTAGAGTTGCGGTCATGATGAGAAAACATATGAGCCAAACCTTCATTGTGACAGACGAACTTTGGATATCTTTGATTAGGCGATGATCCTTTCCTCGGGCCGAATAGTTGTCTTTAGAAATTGAAGTGTGGGAAATGGTTACCAATTAGCATTCTATTTGAAGAGGTAACCTAATTTTGGACATTTCGTTCACTTATAACTAATTCTTACTACAAAATTAGATGTCTTTTAGTTTTCTTTGTTACTCTTTTTAAGGTAATACCAATTTTTTTTTAATAACAAACATGTATATTTCGAAATTAGAGTTTTTATTAAACCGTTTTTATGGTTAGACCAACGCAAACTAGTGTGTTTTTTTTTACTAAATCCGAACATAAATCTGACCAGATAAGTAAATCCGATTGTGTCTTTTCTGTTTCAATTTAAAAAGCTATATTAGGTTTTGCTTATACAAAAAATTTTATACTGAAACTGAAAATAAATATACGATTTTAAAAAATAAATTAAATACGAATCCTCTTTTTCTATTTCAATTTGACAAAATAAATTAGGTTTTTTCTTATCCAAAAATTTCTACACTGGTCATCTCCGACTACAAGACTTACGTAAGCCTATATATAAAGTTGTCTGATTTATGGGTATACACTAGTGCGTATATTTATATATATGTATTTGTAGGGGTGTCAATAAAGCACGAAACCCGAAATATGACCCGAACCCGCAAGAAAATTTTAAAGGCTTGGACCTAATAATATAGGCTTGATAAATAAATGGACGAACCAGTTCGACCTGAAAAAACATAACGACCCGAGACCACTCCAAAATATTGAAATTGTCCTCACATAGAAACACAAGATCTTTTAGTGTATTTTGTCTTCACTCACACATCCCAAAAATTACTTAACAAGAGGTCACCCATACTAAGATTACTTCACATCAAACAAACTTAGCTTTAGAGTTCTCTCGAATTAGTCAACCGAAAAAGTAGATGCATATTGTTGGTATGAGTAGTTCAATCAATTCTTTTAAGATTATCATTGACTATGTAGTCTCATACCTACACAGCCCTCGTATCCCTCTCATTCCGATACATTCGATTCATTTCTATATCTCTCTAGACTAATGGTACTCGGAGAGCCGCTCTTTGTCTATGCCACATGTAACGACGATCACTCCCCCCCTCAGCCTAGCTCCGGATGTCACAGATCCACCAACTTCCGTCTGGTTCATCCTCGAACCACACTGTTTTGGGAGAGCATCAACTCTGATACTATTTATAATGATCCGAGACCGCTACGTAATGTTGAAACTTCCCTAACATACTAACACGAGACTTTTTAGCGTGTTTTGTCTTCACTCGCACACATCCCAAAAAGTATTTCCCATGAGATCACCCCCATTCTAAGATTACTCCAAAGTAAGTACAATTAACTTTGGAGTCCTTTCGTGATAGACAATCAAAAAGGTAGATTCATCTTATTGGTATGAGTAGTTCAATCAATTTCTTTAAGTTATTATTGACTGTGTAGTCCCATAACTACACAAGTCCCATACCTACACAACCCTCGGATCCCATTCATTCCACTGCGTTTGATTCATTCCTTTACCCCTATCTGACCTACTGGTACTCTGAGAGTCACTCTTTGTCCGTGTCATCTGCACCGACGATCACTCTTGTGACGTCCATAACCCGTGTCTCGCCTACGAGTTGTATCACATTGACGATTGGAACCACGTACCAAAAATAGCGGTAATTTTAAAACATTTTTATATTAAACATACGCAACGGAAAATATGTACATATATAGCATACCCAAATTATAGTAGACATATACCGGCCACAATCTAACTCTGGGGGACTCGTTGCTCAGTAACTCTTTTTATGGAAGGCTTTTTTTTGGAATATCCGAGGTCTAAATGACCTAAGGAAACATGGAGCGGTTCGGGATTTTTTGGCTAACCTGCCGATATTTTTTGGAGCCCTTCTGGAGACACATGTGAAGCAAAGCAAGGCAGACCCTATCATGAAACAACTAGGCACTACTTGGTCTAGATTGGACAACTACGCTCAAGATGAAAAAGAACGTATATGGATTCTTTTTAAAGGCCCGACGAAAGTCACTCCCATATCTATCACATCCAATGCGATTTCGGTGATGATTGACTGCCTGGGGACCCCCGAGTTTACTTTTACGGAGGGGTGTGCTCCAAACAACCCAACTGAGAGGGAACACCTGTGGGAGCACTTACGGCAATTCCACACAGCTTTTGTCACCCTCACTTTACCATGGATTCTAGGGGGGACTTCAATGAGATTCTATCCCCATCGGAGCATTCATCAGCCACTTTTACTCATTATATCCAGGCATGCTATCCTTTGGGAGATGTGTAAACCATCTTGAACTCTCAGATCTCCCCTTCCAGGGGCCACGATTTACATGGACAAATAAGCAAGATTCCAATCCCATAGCAAAGAAGCTTGACCGGTCCATGGTGACTGAAGCTTGGCTTCTGCAATTTCAAGATAGCCAAGATTTTTTTCAGAGGTCCGCATCCATCGGACCACTGTCCTGCCATCATCCACCTAACCCGAGACCACCACTCAAAGCCCAAACCGTTCAAATTGTTCAACTTTGTTATAAACCACCCACTCTTCCTCCAAACCGTCCGGTCTTCATGGCATATGGCGGGGGAAAAGCAACTACGCTCGAGGATTTTATGCGAAAACAGAGGCTACAAAAGATCCCCATTAAAACTTTGTGTAAACAAAGCTTCAATGGTATCTCTAAGCGAGTTATAGAAGCTCACCAAACTCTTCTTTCTGTGTAGGAATTTGCTCTTAGAAATCCCTCGCAATCAACTTTCGAGGAAGAAGCAAAGTGGTCAGAGAGATGGCAATATTGATCAAGAATAGAGGAGGAATTTCTACGCCAAAAATCACGGGTGCATTGGTTGCGAGTTAGGGATAATAACAATGGTTTCTTCTTTCGGAGTGTGCTTGCTCACCGGTCACGTAACTTTATCAGTCATGTAGTGGGCGACTTGGATAATCGTGTTGACAAAATGGACGACATAGGCGCTTTGGCAGTCTTTTTTTTTCCAGAAAGGGATTGGCTCCCAGGCATTTTGTCCTGCCGTGGTCTCTCTTCAGGAACTCTGCCAACTCATGTCTTCTTCTGCATTGACAACTACACCTGATCTGAGTTTCTTGGGAATCACTGATGAGGAGATTAAGAAGATGATTGCCAAGATGGCGGCTAACAAAACGCCTGGCCCCGATGGCTTTACCATCGAATTTTACCGAGCTACGTGGGAGATAGTTGGGGAAGAATTATTGGATGGTATCAAACATTTTTTCAAGACAGGATGGCTGCCCAAATCAGTCAACGCGACCTCCATTGTGCTGATCCCAAAGTCTGCAGGGGCTGAAAGATTCTCTGAGTTCCGACTCATCTCTTGTTGTAACTCAGTCTACAAAATCATTGCCAAGATGCTGGGTGACAGAATTAAGCCTCTCTTGTCGGGTTTCATCCAGCCAAACGAATCCGCGTTCATCAAAGGGAGATTCATTGCTGAAAACTGCTTACATGCAAATGAGATTGTCAGGGGCTACCATCGAAAATCGATCGCTCCTATACGATTAGATGGGACTTCGTTCTGACCACACTCCAGGCCTCAGGTTTGCCGCCTACTTTGGTATCTCTCATCAGACAATGCATCACCACGCCTTCGTACTCAGTTTGTATCAATGAAGATCAATACAGATATTTTGAAGGCAAACGGGGTTTAAGACAGGGATGTCCTCTATCTCCCTACTTGTTTGTCTTATGTATGAATGTCCTCTCCATCATGCTCAACAACGCAGCGAAACAAGGAGAGTTTGGCTATCACCCAGGATGCAAACACAATAAGATAACTCATCTAAGCTTCGCGGACGACCTGCTTATTTTTTCAGACAGAAGCATGAGCTCAATCCAAGGGATTATGGCTACTCTGCATCAGTTCTCGACCATTTCAGGTTTGTCCATCAACACCAGCAAATGCAGCTTTATTTAGGGGGCTTGTCAACACAACAATGCGACACTATCCAAGCCTCTACAGGGATACAGTCGGTTGTCCTTCCTCTGAGATATCTGGGGGTTCCTTTGATCTCCAGAAAATTGAGTGTGGCTGATTGTTCGCCTTTATTAGATCGGCTACGTGTCAGATTTAGTTCCTGGACTATGAGAACACTCTCTTTTGCTAGACGATTAAGATTACTACACTCTGTCGTTTCGGGTATTATTGGATATTGGCTGCAGGTCTTTGTTCTTCCCAAGAAATGCATCGCGCAGATCAATTCAATGTGTTAACCTTTCCTTTGGAAAGATTCTGTTGATGTTCACAGGGGAGCTAAATTATCTTGGTCGAGGGTAACCACAACAAAAGAGGAAGGAGGGTTGGGTTTAAAAGATCTCAAAATTTGGAATGAAGTTACGGTCCTGAGGCTCATCTGGTCACTATTTTTCAGGAGCAGTTCTTTATGGGTGGCATGGATCCATAAAAACTATCTATATAGATGTTGTTTTTGGAGCACTAGGCCCAACGCTAGTCACTCATGGTGTTTCCGCAGGATGTTGAAAACACGCTTGACGGCAAGGGCTTTCATCCGAATTAACCTAGAAAATGGGGAACTTACATCTTTTTGGCACGACGAGTGGAGCCCGCTTGGTTTATTGTTGGACTCATTTGGCCCCTTGGGACCCCAAAGACTTGGTATCCCCCTCCAAGCGAAAGTGGTTGATCTTTATCGCGATGGAGCATGGAGATTACCATCAGTGCATTCGGCTGAGGCTCTCTACACTAGCTGTTTATTTGACTGGGAAAACACTATCCAACTGCGAGGATACATGTGACTGGACAGTCGGGGATAAAATAGCATATTGTTTTTCGACCAAGGAGGTATATAAAGCTATATTCTCTCTAGCTCGGTTACTTATCCTTGGCACAGATTGGTTTGGTGTAAGTTTTAACACCTAAATTCTCATTTATAGCATGGTTATTTGCCCATGATCGTTGTCCAACTAAGGAAAGTTCGGCTTCATGGGGGCTACCAGTGGACTTGAAATGTCTGTTCTGTGGTAGTATTACGGAAAACAGAAGTGACCTCTTCTTTGAGTGTCATGCTACTCAAGAATTGTTCACATGGGCTATGACGAAATGGGGTAATCCACCTACGCTCACCACTTGGACCAATATTTTGGACTGGCTGCTAGGGTGATGGGGCTGCAAAATCAGACTATTGGGAGCGCAACTAACTTGGCAAACGATTGTTTATACAATATGGATGGAGCGGATTTCACGATTGCATTCAGGGTATCACAAGGACATCTCAATCATCTGTCGAGATATTGATCGGTGTTTCCGAAAAAAGATGGCGGCTATTAGACTATCAAACAATCTAATGGCAAGCTTTTTTATTATAATTTTGGTTCTCCATCCCCTGATAAACGTCCTTTCCAGAGGGATTGAGGTTTCTATAGGTCTATTGCTTTGCTAAACATGTTTCTCCTTAGGACAGCTTTTGTAAGCCTTCCTGGAAACTGACTAACTGACTACTCCTTTTGTAAAGTGACTCAGCTCTTGTAGCTCGCTGATATATATAATTATATACACCTTTTAACAAAAAAAAAAAGAGTTGTATATACCATATTTGAATCATTAAGAGGAAACTGAGTTGGTTATCCAAATACCAACTAACTCATTATAGCGTAACCAAACATTATAATCTAGATGATCAGTTTCAGGTTTAGAGATAGTATCGTAAATGAAACCAAGTTTATTTTTTGCGATGAGAACCATGATTATTGACCGAGACCAAAGATTAGCGTTGAGCTCGCCAAGCAACTTTTCAGAGACAAGAGATAAGTTTGAAGAATCTGCGACATGCATGTAGAGGGGATTAGAGTAAGGGTCTATGGTGGAGGAAAGGGGAGAAACAACTCTAGAAGAAGAAGAAGGTCCGGTAGCCATGTTAGGTGAAGAAGAAGAAGAAGAATATCAACAGAGAATAGGTGAGGCTGAGTAGAGAAGCTCTTATACCATAACGAGGTTGAGCAAAGGATTTTCCAAATTTGCTGAATAATTCTATGTATTCAAAATGCTTATTGTACACCCTTTTTATAAAAGTATTGACATTTGAATATATAACCCGAAAAGAGGGGTTGACAAAACTTCTTTATGCAGTCTCGAAATACCATCACCACTTGAGCCAATATGTTTGATAATCTAATAAATTAATTAATGAAAAATAAATTCAATATTTTCTGATTATTTTAATAAAAATATATCATCCCAGATATCTAACCTCACATATTAGGCCACGTGACGTATCTGACCTAACATTGTGAAAGAGAAAAAAAAAGATATCACCTTAGATATCTAACCTCACAAGTTGAACGTAAAATTGATAATGGCATCGATTTCACCGAGAGGAAAAGAAAACATTCTAGAATTATGAATTAATTCTATCATGTTACTGTAGCAGACCGAAATTCCAAGCAACCGAGCTTCCAGCTCTCAACACCTGATGAACGCTATCGCACCTGCAAAACAAGATCAAGCACCAACAACGACAAAGCAACAACAGATCAAGTAGAACAAGACACAGAGTTACGAGTTCAGATCCAAGCAGTGTGCTTGGTCCTACGTCTCGGGAAAGGCCTGGGTCGTTTATTGCTTTTAGGGTTTGCGGGATTCAGGGAGCTTTTACAATCGTCAAGAACTCTCTCTTCTCTAAGATCAAGAGAACGGAAAAATAAAACTGCACTCTGCTTTTTCACACAATTCCCCTGAACATATACACTTAACACTCTTGCACTCCATTTACCAGATTGCCCCGGAGTTGTTAAATCAGTAGAGCTCCAAAATGCGACGTCGTCTTCAGATCTTTCAGAAACCTCTGCTCGAGTCCAAGGCTTCTATTCTCAGCTCTCTACTAAGGTGAACTTACAGTGTAAATTGCAGATAACTTCTTCAAACCTCCACCTTCTCTGCAATTCCTTTTAGCCCTTCATTTCCCAGACCTTTCTTCATGACCCTTCAATCACCCGGTCAATCGTAGCAGACTCAACAGTTTGTTGAGCTTGCTAACAGGAATCGTTTTTGTTAACGCATCTGCTGGATTATCATCTGTATGAATTTTCTGTACATCAATCAGACCTTGCGCAATAACATCTCTGATGAAATGTAGTCTCACATCGATATGTTTAGTTCTCTCGTGATGAACGCTGTTCTTGGACAGACTGATCGCGCTTTGAGAATCGCAGAATACTTTCACTGAACTCTGCTCATATCCGAGTTCCTTAAGCAAACCTCCTAACCAGATTCCTTCTTTTATGGCTTCTGTTAGTGCCATGTATTCAGCTTCCGTAGTTGAGAGGGCAACAACATGTTGCAGGCTTGATTTCCAACTGACAACGTTCCCACCAACTTGAAATACGTAACCAGAAACAGAACGTCTCTTGTCGATATCTGCAGCATAGTCGGAGTCACAGAATCCGCGAACTTCCATATCTGAACCCTTTCTGTAGCATAGACTCTTCTTCTGTGTACCTTTTATGTACCTGAGAACCCATTTGACAGCCTCCCAATGATCTTTATTTGGATTACTCATGAACCTACTAATGACTCCAACAGGGTATGCTAGGTCCGGTCTTGTCCCAATCATAGCGTACATCACACTCCCGACAGCATTTGAGTATGGTACTGTTTCTTTGAATTCTGAGTTGTTCCCGTCATCAACCTTGTTTGCAGTTAATCTGAAATGAGCTCCGAGAGGTGTCTGAACCGATTTTGCCTCAGTCATAGAGAAGTTTATCAGTACCTTAGCTAGGTACTCTTGCTGTGACAGAAGCAGCTTGCCCTCTGATCTGTCTCTGAAGATATCCATGCCTAGAATACGTTTTGCAGCTCCCAAATCTTTCATTTCAAACTCGGAGCTCAGAAGTTTCTTCAGTTTCTGGATCTCTGCCAATTCCTTTGCCGCTATTAGCATATCATCAACATATATCAAGAGATATATGTAAGTTTGATCTGCTAGTCTTTTGAAGTACACACAAGGGTCGAATCTACTTCTTATGTAGCCAATTTTCTGCATGAAGGCATCGAACCTTTGATTCCATTGTCGCGGTGATTGTTTCAGACCGTATAGCGATCTCTGAAGCAAACATACCATGTGTTCTTTTCCTGGTTCCTCGAAGCCCTCTGGTTGATACATGTAGATTTGCTCATCCAGTGTTCCATGCAAGAAAGCGGTCTTCACATCCATCTGCTCCAGTTCCATGTTTGAATACACCACAAGTGATAGTAGAATCCGTATTGAAACATGTTTTACTACAGGCGAGAATATCTCGGTATAGTCCACTCCCTCCACTTGCGAGAAGCCCTTAGCTACCAATCTGGCTTTATACCTTGGCTCTTCAACACCTGGAATCCCGGGTTTCTTTTTAAGTACCCACTTGCAACCTATTATCCTTTTCTTTTCGGGTTTCTGAACCAACTTCCAAGTACTGTTCTGATGAAGAGATTTCATTTCATCCAGCATAGCCTGTTCCCACTTCATCCAGTCTCTTCGTTTCTTTGCTTCTTGATAGGTTTTAGGTTCTTCAAGCTCCATTTCATCTGCTGTCATTAGTGCAAAAGCAACTGTTTCTGCTTCCTCAAATCTGCTTGGTACCTTTATGTCCCTTCTTTTTCTATCTCTGGCCAACATATACTCAGTCAAGTCTTCATCTTTTCTGATTTCTGGACTTTCTGGTTCAGCCTCAGATTCTGACATTTCTCTGTTCAGTTCATTCTTCCTGAGTTCTATTCTTCTGTTATGAATGTTGGTCTTCTCATTAGCTCCACCTGGCTCTTGACTCTCCTGGAAATCCAGTATAGGAATGCTTGCCATTTTTGGACTCAACTCATCTTTAGAGTTTGTCTTCGAGTTTTCAGAATCCTGCTGCAGATCTTTGTATACTTGTAGCTCGTTGAATCTCACATCTCGGCTAATCACACATCTTTCCTCATCTAGGAGCCAGATCCGATACCCTTTAACCCCTTCAGGGTATCCCAGAAAAATTCCCTTCTTTGCTCTTGGCATGGTCTTGCCTTGATCAGCATGTACATATGCTATGCTCCCAAATCTTCTCAAATGGATATATATTGGGGATTTTCCTGACCATCTCTCTTCTGGTACTTCAAAATTAAGTGCACTAGAAGGAGATCGATTTATGATGTAGACACAAGTGGCTGCAGTTTCAGCCCAGAACGTTTGTGGTAGTCCTGTCTCTGCTAGCCAGCTTCGGACCTTCTCCATAATGGTCCTGTTCATTCTTTCCGCAACACCGTTCTGTTGAGGAGTGTAGGTACATGTCTTGTGTCTCTGAATGCCATGTTCTTTGCAAAAGTTATCAAAATTCTGATTGCAGAACTCTAATCCATTGTCTGTTCTGAGTGTTCTAACTCTTTTCCCTGTTTGTTTTTCGACCAAAGATTTCCAAGTGCAGAACTTTCCGAAAGCTTCTGACTTGTTTTTCAGAAAATAAATCCAAACCTTCCTCGAAAAATCATCTATGAATGTTATGAAATATTGGCATGAAGACAGTGAACCTGGCACGGTTGGAGATCCCCACAAGTCTGAGTGGATGTACTCAAGTATTCCTTTGGATGTGTGTTTCCCTGTTCCGAAAACCAACCTGTGTGATTTCCCAAAAATACAATTCTCACAGAAGTCTAATGCTGAAATCTCATTCTGAGGAATGTAACCTTTCCTTGCTAATAGGTCAATACCCTTTTGGCTCATGTGAGCCAATCTACTATGCCATAGTGAGGTCTTGTCTTTTAGTTCATTTGACACATGAGTCTCTTCTGTTATTGTCTTGCCTTCCATGACATACAGACCTTGATGAAGTTTTGCTTTCATCACAACTCGGCAGCCCCTCATCACCTTAAGTGATCCGTTCTGTGACTTGTACCAGCACCCTTGATTTTCAAGAGTTCCCATGGAGATCAGATTTCTCCTGAGTTCAGGTATGTATCTTACTTCTGTCAGCAGTATAGTCGATCCATCGTGGGCTTGTAGCTTCACTGTTCCAACTCCTTTTATGCAGCATGTGGCATTGTTTCCCATCATCACTAATCCAAAACCCTTTGGTTCGAATGAGGTGAACCAGTCTATTCGGGGTGTCATATGGTATGTACATCCTGAATCGAGTATCCATTCTTCCCTCACATCTCTCTGACTGATGGACAATACTTCTGTGTAATCTGTGAGCTTGCTATCTGATAGTTGTGGTTCTGGTCAATGAGCTCCGAGAGGTGTCTGAACCGATTTTGCCTCAGTCATAGAGAAGTTTATCAGTACCTTAGCTAGGTACTCTTGCTGTGACAGAAGCAGCTTGCCCTCTGATCTGTCTCTGAAGATATCCATGCCTAGAATACGTTTTGCAGCTCCCAAATCTTTCATTTCAAACTCGGAGCTCAGAAGTTTCTTCAGTTTCTGGATCTCTGCCAATTCCTTTGCCGCTATTAGCATATCATCAACATATATCAAGAGATATATGTAAGTTTGATCTGCTAGTCTTTTGAAGTACACACAAGGGTCGAATCTACTTCTTATGTAGCCAATTTTCTGCATGAAGGCATCGAACCTTTGATTCCATTGTCGCGGTGATTGTTTCAGACCGTATAGCGATCTCTGAAGCAAACATACCATGTGTTCTTTTCCTGGTTCCTCGAAGCCCTCTGGTTGATACATGTAGATTTGCTCATCCAGTGTTCCATGCAAGAAAGCGGTCTTCACATCCATCTGCTCCAGTTCCATGTTTGAATACACCACAAGTGATAGTAGAATCCGTATTGAAACATGTTTTACTACAGGCGAGAATATCTCGGTATAGTCCACTCCCTCCACTTGCGAGAAGCCCTTAGCTACCAATCTGGCTTTATACCTTGGCTCTTCAACACCTGGAATCCCGGGTTTCTTTTTAAGTACCCACTTGCAACCTATTATCCTTTTCTTTTCGGGTTTCTGAACCAACTTCCAAGTACTGTTCTGATGAAGAGATTTCATTTCATCCAGCATAGCCTGTTCCCACTTCATCCAGTCTCTTCGTTTCTTTGCTTCTTGATAGGTTTTAGGTTCTTCAAGCTCCATTTCATCTGCTGTCATTAGTGCAAAAGCAACTGTTTCTGCTTCCTCAAATCTGCTTGGTACCTTTATGTCCCTTCTTTTTCTATCTCTGGCCAACATATACTCAGTCAAGTCTTCATCTTTTCTGATTTCTGGACTTTCTGTTTCAGCCTCAGATTCTGACATTTCTCTGTTCAGTTCATTCTTCCTGGGTTCTATTCTTCTGTTATGAATGTTGGTCTTCTCATTAGCTCCACCTGGCTCTTGACTCTCCTGGAAATCCAGTATAGGAATGCTTGCCATTTTTGGACTCAACTCATCTTTAGAGTTTGTCTTCGAGTTTTCAGAATCCTGCTGCAGATCTTTGTATACTTGTAGCTCGTTGAATCTCACATCTCGGCTAATCACACATCTTTCCTCATCTAGGAGCCAGATCCGATACCCTTTAACCCCTTCAGGGTATCCCAGAAAAATTCCCTTCTTTGCTCTTGGCATGGTCTTGCCTTGATCAGCATGTACATATGCTATGCTCCCAAATCTTCTCAAATGGATATATATTGGGGATTTTCCTGACCATCTCTCTTCTGGTACTTCAAAATTAAGTGCACTAGAAGGAGATCGATTTATGATGTAGACACAAGTGGCTGCAGTTTCAGCCCAGAACGTTTGTGGTAGTCCTGTCTCTGCTAGCCAGCTTCGGACCTTCTCCATAATGGTCCTGTTCATTCTTTCCGCAACACCGTTCTGTTGAGGAGTGTAGGTACATGTCTTGTGTCTCTGAATGCCATGTTCTTTGCAAAAGTTATCAAAATTCTGATTGCAGAACTCTAATCCATTGTCTGTTCTGAGTGTTCTAACTCTTTTCCCTGTTTGTTTTTCGACCAAAGATGAAAAATAAAACTGCACTCTGCTTTTTCACACAATTCCCCTGAACATATACACTTAACACTCTTGCACTCCATTTACCAGATTGCCCCGGAGTTGTTAAATCAGTAGAGCTCCAAAATGCGACGTCGTCTTCAGATCTTTCAGAAACCTCTGCTCGAGTCCAAGGCTTCTATTCTCAGCTCTCTACTAAGGTGAACTTACAGTGTAAATTGCAGATAACTTCTTCATATCATTTTTTTTAATTGATCACGAGGTGTTGTTATAAACTGTGTTCTTCAGTCTAACCCGCATTCGTCTCTGGGTCAGCACATAAAGCGATAAAAGGATTGGAATAAAATATTATTACATTTCTAGTGTAGATTTCGAACCCTAACCTTTGATTAAAGGATGAAGATAAATGAACAGATTATTTGTATGTACATCATGTAATACTTGGATGGAAAATCAAAATACAGATAATTCTTTGCATTCTCCTTCTCTGGTCAAAACAATTCATTACATATGATATTAGCAAATAAGCTATTTTACATTTTCATGTCATATTTTTCTAAAGAATAACATTGAACAATATCTGTACATATATATTTAACAAATACATTCTTCATTTCGCAAATTATATATGAGATGGTGAAACCTTAGTAATGCTTGCAACCGGTGAAGTAAGAGCAACCCCGATCGATCCTGGATGGGATTTGGTTTAATTGTTGAATAATCGATATGTTCTTATTTTAGGAAACGTCTGGAACCGCCGACAAAGATATTGCTCGCCGGTTCGGTCTCGGCCATGGCGCAATCGACCGTTAGGGCTGCGGTCATGACGAGAAAACATATGAGCCAAACCTTCATTGTGACAAATGAACTTTGAATATCTTTGGTTAAGTGATGATGCTTTCCTCAACCTAAATATTTGTCTTTAGAAAATGAAGTGTGGGAAATGGGTACCAATTAACATTCTATTTAAAGATTGAAAAGATAACCTAATTTTGGACATTCCTTGAATTATAACTAATTCTTACAACAAAATTAGATGTCTTTTAGTTTACTTTGTTACTGTACCGATATTTATATTTCGAAATTAGAGTTCTTATTAAACAGTTTTTATGGTTAGACCAATGCAAACTAATGTCTTTTTACTAAATCTGAATATAAATCTGACCAGATAATTATCAATTATCGAGAGAAAGTACTGGCATTGTGCAAGTGAAGGTGTCACATTTGGTGACCCCCATAGATCTGCATGCATGTAGTCTAGTATAGCCTTGGTTGAGTGCTTCTCTGTGTCGAACTTCAGTCTATGTGTTTTCCCCAAAATACAGTTTTCGCAAAAATTAATTTCCTTGATCTTTGCTCCCTGCAGCAGTCCTCTTTTGGCCAGGATTTCCAATCCTTTGCTGCTCATGTGTCCAAGTCGATCATGCCATAGCTTTATTTGTTTGTCTTCAGAGGTTAAGTTTTGAACCTCTCCGGTTACTGTCTCGCCTTGTAGAACATATAGGCCCTTTTCCAATTTGCCTGTCATGATCACAAGAGAACCCCTTGAGATTCGGAGCTTTCCTTCATATGATCTGTAACTGAGGCCCTGCTTGTCGAGTGAACCTAGTGAGATCAAGTTCCTTTTTAGTTCTGGGATGAATTTGACCTGCTTTAGTGTCTTGACCTGATTCCTGGCCTTATGAGTCTTTATCTTAACTGACCTGATTCCTTTCACGTCACATGTCACATTATTCCCCATCAGTACCCTTCCACCTTCTAACTCCTGAAAGTCCTCAAGCCATTCCCTTCGAGGTGTCATGTGGAATGTACACCCCGAATCCAGTATCCATTGTTCCTTTGGATCTTGATCCGAAATGCTCAGTACTTCAGTTTCGAGGTATGAGTCTGATACTGCTGCTGCTTCACCTAAACCTTTTCCCTGATCTTCCAGTTGTTTCTTTCTCGATCTGCAATCTCGCTTAAAGTGTCCTGTTTTACCACAAAACCAGCATCCCGACCCTGACTTCCCTTTTGATTTTGATCTGGACTTTCTCTTGCCTTGCTCACTCGGAGATCCTCTTTTTTCTGGTCTCCCTCGGATCAACAATCCTTCAGCACTTGGCTTCTGTCCTTTCTCTGCAAACTCAAGTTCCTTTGAGTAAGCAACACTTGTCACTTCTTCGAACGTTATTGACTCTCTCCTACTATATTTCATCGTTTCCTTGAGTTGGTCATACTGATCAGGTAGGGAATTTAGCAAGATAAGAACCCGATCCTCCTCTGCAACCTTTATCTTGAGATTTTCCAGATCATTTACCAGCTTCTTGAAGCAATCTACGTTATCCTCAATAGATTTTGAAGAGTCCATCTTAAATCCTATCAATCTTTGTTTCAAGTACATTTTGTTTGGCAGAGATTTGTGAAGAAACTCATCTTCTAGTGCTTTCCAGATCCCAACAGTCGTTTGTTCACTTCGAACATTTCTCATAATCTGATCTGATAAGCACAAAAGAATTAGGTTCCTCACCCGTCGGCTTCGTTCATACCTTGTTTCAGGTATCCTCCCAGGTTCAGATTTTGATGCTGCCATTTGTTTCTCGCCTTTAGATTTTGCTACTTTTAACTCCATTGTCGTATCCGCTTCTTTTTCCTCCTCAGTAGGTTCTTTTATATCATAATTCGGATCAAGTACATCGTGTAGGCGTGAAATCTCCAAACTCGCAATGATCTTATCTTTCCATAGTGAGAAATCTCCCTTTCCAGCGTATTTTTCGACTTCCAATTTGCAGGTCATCATCCTTAGTTCATCTGTCTCCAGATCCGGTTTCGCAGCTTCTGTAAACTTACAGATTTCCGCCTTGATTCCAAGATTCCCTGATTCCAGAATTCTCCCCATCTTCAACGGGCTCTGATACCACTTGTACTACCTGTGAACCTCGATCTCGATTGATCTCCGCACTCAATCTCACCTCTCTCTCCCCGATTTCGATTGAGCGCAAAACCTAGAAAGAATCAACCCAAGAAAATCACACAAGCGAACACAAGAATTACGAGTTCATTGATCCAGTGTAGATCAAGTACATCTCGGCGGTTCAAATCGAACCAGCAGGAATCACTATCAAGATCAGAATGTTTACAAGAATGATTCTCTCGGTGAATTTCTCCCTTTACCCAGAAGAGAATCCCTCTAATCAGAAAATGAAAAGTTCGTCTTACTTTTCCCAGGTTTTTTTCAGCTCTTATACTTCGAGCATGTATACAGGGTTACGAGATTGCCCCTTCTCACAACTGATTTAACAAACTCGGTAATATCCAAGTTACCCTTCAGCCCTTCAAACCTTCTGATTATTTCCGAGGCTTCTCTCTGCCAAGCTTTGTTTCAAGCTTCATTCTGGTCTTCACAACTATGAGCCACATTGCTTCACAGATTTCATTCAACTTCACGAGTAACTTAACAACATTCTTTTTCTTGTACAATTCATTGAGGCGTGCATTTGCGTGACATGTACATCCTCCACAGGAGCATTTTGGATAAGGCTCATATATTTTAAGTTCCTCCTATAGAGCATTGAGCTTCGTAAAGAACGTGTTTAAGTTAAGAAAACCTTGCTACACGTTTTCTATTTATTGCTCAATATGAAAAAAATTTGAAGCATTCTTGTGTTTAAGCCTTGTCTCAAGAGTTGTACATATCAGATTTGCGTCATTAAGTTACATGATAAGGCTTGCAATTTCAGAGGAGACTAAGTTGGTTGTCCAAATACCAACTAACTCAATATAGCACAACCAAGCACGATAATCTGGATGATCAATTTCGGGTTCAGAGATAGTGTCGTAAATGAAGCCAAATTTATTTTTTGCGGCGAGAGCCTTGATTATTGATCGAGACTAAAGACTGTTATTTGAGCTTGCCAAACAATTTTTCAGATAAGTTTGAAGAATCTGTGGCATGCATGTACAGGGGATTAGACTAAGGATCTACAGTGGAAGAAAGGGGAGAAACAACTCTAGAAGAAGAAGAAGGTCCGATAGCCATGTTAGGTGAAGAAGAAGAAGATTTTCAACAGAGAATAGGTGATGCGGAGTAGAGATCGCTCTGATACCATAACGAGATTGAGCAAAGGATCTTCTAAATTTGTTGAATAATTCTATGTATTCAAAATGCTTATTGTACACCCTTTTTATTCAAGTGTTCACATAAAAAATGACATGATAATCGGACCCTACCAACCTAAGGAATATGCTAACAAATTCGGTTTTTACAAACCAAGATACAAGAATAATAAAACTAGGCTAACCAAGCAAAAATTATTGAATCAGACATTTGAATACATAACTAGGATATGCAATATGTTTGATAGTATAATCTAATAAATTAATTAATAAAAAATGAATTCAATATTTTTGTGATTTGTTTTAATAAAAACATATCATATCATATATCGAACCTCACATATTAGGTAGGGGTGGACACGGATCGGATATTCGGAAAAATCTAGAGATTTGGATTTGGATTTGGATTCGGGAGGCTCGGGTATTCAACTATAAGATTTGTATTCAAAATTTGGTATTTACGAGTATCCGGGGTACGGGTATCCGGAATAATGATCGAGTATTCGCGGGTATCCGGATCCGGATTTATTTAAGAAAAACAACAATATTTATATATATTAATTTTTAAAAAATAAAGATATATTTATAAAAATTGATGAATTATGAGAAAATATATGAGATAATAAGAGATAAATAATAATAAATTTAATTTTTTGAATTAATATTAACAAATATAAAATTATTTAATCTAAAATGATTATATTTTATAAAAATATTATATAAATATAAGATATAATTATTTACAATCATAAAAGTCGGGTATCCGCGGATATCCGGTTTTAAAAATTCTATTATCCGGATTTGGTTTCGGATTCACGGATATTGAAAAATCAGGATTTTAATTCGGATTTGAAAATTATGAGTACCCTAAAATCGGGCATCCGTGAGACGAGTATCCGACGGATACCCGATTTTCGGGTATTTGTGCCCAACTCTAAGATTATTAGGTCAGTGACGTACGACCTAACATTGTGAAAGAGAGAAAAAAGAAAGTGATCAACTTAGATATCTAACCTCACAATTTAAATGTAAAATTGATAATGACATTGATTTCTCCTTGAGGAAAAGAAAACATTCATGAATTAATTCTATCAATTTTTTATTGACCACGAGTTGTCTTAAACGACGATTTAATTATGAATCGATATTTTTAAGCCGTACACATAATTCAGAATAACCCCATATGCCCCTAGGTGGTCGCATAAAGCGATAAAGAACAGTTACTCAATTTTTAATGTAGAGTTCGAACCCCTCACCTTTGATTAAGGGGTGAATATGTTGAATTGAGTTTAATTTAATCTATCAACTAAATCTGAATACAAATGGGAAAATAAATGAACAGTTGATCATTATTAGGACCAACTGTTGACGAGCAGACATTGGCGACAAACACATATAAGGACAGATGATGTAATGGCAGCCATGTGGTAACTATAGGTAATTGAGAGGATCTGCAGATATTTTTTATTTCATTCCTTTTATGTATTATAACTGTTAGTGACTTCCTAATTGTGTAGATTTAACTTCCATATCTTCTTATACAGATTATTTGTATATACATCATGTAATACTTGGATGGAAAATCAATATACAGAGATTTCTTTGCATTCTCCTTCTCTGGTCAAAACAATTCATTACATATGATATTAGCAAACAAGCTGTCATATTTTTCCAAAAGAATTCATTGAACAATATTTGTATACATATTTAACAAATACATTCTTAATTTCGTAAATTATATGAGATAGTGAAACCTTAGTAATGCTTGCAACCGGTGGAGTAAGAGCAACCCCGATGATAAGGGCTAGGTGGAGATCGGTTCTGGATGGGATTTGGTTTAATTTTTGAATAATCAATATGTTCTTGTTTTAGGAAACGTCTCGAACCACCGACAAAGATATTGTTCTTCGGCTCGGTCTCGGCCATGGCACAATCGACCATTAGGGTTGCTGTCATGACGAGAAAACACATGAGCCAAACCTTCATTGTGACAGACGGACTTTGGATATCTTTGGTTAGGCGATGATTCTTTTCTCGGGCTGAATAGTTGTCTTTAGAATTTGAAGTGTGGGAAATGGTTACCATTTAGCATTCTATTTAAAGATTGAAGAGATAACCTAATTTTGGACATTCCGTTCAATTATAACTAATTCTTACAGCAAAACTAGATGTCTTTAGTTATCATTGTTACTATACCGATTTTTTTTTAATTAGAATTCTTATTAAACTGTTTTTAGGGTTAGACCAACGCAAACTAGTGTTTTTTTAACTAAATCCGAACATAATCTGACTAGATAATTAAATCGGTTTGTGTATTTTCTATTTCAATTTAAAAAGCTATATTAGGTTTTCCTTATACCAAAAGTTTTGTACTGAAACTGAAAATAAAAATGCGATTTGAACAAAGAATTAAATACGAGTCCTCTTTTTCTATTTAAATTTGACAGAAAAAATTTGGTTTTTTCTTATCCAAAAATCTCCACATTGGTCATCTTCGACTACAAGACTTAGGTAAGCCTATATATAAGTTGTCTTATTTATACGTATATACTAGCAAAAATATCTTTACTTTTCTACTTTCACTTCATACGTTACATTTCAAAGCCCTAAAAAAATAAAAGAAGCAAATGCCTTTATTTCTCTACTTTTCTCTCTCTCTCAAGTCTTTTCTCTCTCAACTCTTCTCTCTTTCTCAGCTCTTCTCTCATTTTGCACCATCGAACACATCTTCATCAACGACATCTTCATCGAAGACCTCATCTATTGTTCACGATTCGGTCGAAAACCGAAAAAATAGCAGAAGAAATTGAAGGTAAGTTTGGTATTATATAAGATTTGATTCAATGAATGAAATATATATTATTTATATTTAAGTTTATGATTTTAAAGTTGGTCACACTGGTCATAACGAAAATTTTTAAAATTTCTAGAAAAAATTTAAAATTTTTGTTATGGAGGTAATTTTAAATTTTTTTAAAATATTTTATTTTTTTTGCTTAGAAAATCCAAAACTACTTTTCTCTCTCTTGTCATTAATGTTTTTATCGCTGAACCCCACATCAATAGGTATTATGGGAATAACACATTTATAAGGATATGTTTGAAGTTGTTTTTTTTTTCTCTCTCTTCTCAAGGGTACGCAAAGTACATGTAGCATATTAGGGTTATTTTTTTTAAAAACCCATATACGAGTATGTGTATTTATGGATACAGTAGTACTAGTGCGTATATATATATTTGTAAAGGTGTCAATAAAGCTCGAAACCCAAAATCTACCCCAAATCCGTCCGAAAATATTAAGAGCATGGACCTAATAATATAGGCTCGATAAATAATTGAACGGACCGGCCTGCCCCAAAAAAATATAATAACCCGAGACCACTACGGAATGTTCAAACTGCACTCATACACCAACACTAGATATTTTAGCGTGTCTTGTCTTCACTCACACACATCCCAAAAAATACTTTCCAGGAGGTGAACAATTCTAAAATTACTCGAGAGCAAGCACACTTAATTTTGGAATCCTCTCGGGATAAACAACCAAAAAAACATATGCATCTTGTTGGTATGAGTAGTTCAATTAATTCATTTAAGTTATCATTGAATGTGTAGTCCTATACCTACACAGCCCTCAGGTCCCTATTATTCCGGCGCGTTCAATTCATTTATGTATCCCTTTAGCCTAGCGGTACTTGGAGAGTCGCTCTTTGTTCATGCCACCTGCACCGACGATCATTATCCACCCTCATCCTTCTTACTATCGAGATCTTGGATCACACAGCATAACAAAAAAAAAATCATTTGTATGTGGTTTTTTACTGAAATCATATACTTTTTTTTATAGTCTCGAAATCATATGTACTGAAATCATATGCTTTTTTTTACTGAAATTATATATATATATATGTTTTGTTGAGTGGTTTGACCAAGAGTTAAAATGTGATATCGTCTTACTTCAATCCAGTATGGATACGATATAAGAGAAATGAAATATTGTATAAATTTTTCATTTTTTTAATTAGTTAATTTACTATTATTGATTTGAAGAATATTTTTGTCAAATATATCACAATATTATTGTTACAGTTATTTTACATTAATATTTGTTTTTTATTAAATAGAGAAAAAATTCGAAACCCCACTTGAACCCACCCGAAGTCTTGTAGGGTCGGACTCTGGGGCTAAATTATAATGTTGGTGTTCTTTTTGAAACCAAATTGTATACATTTGTTAAAGAGGAAAGGGGGTCCAATATTAATATTTGTCTTCAGGATGATAGGTTTCATTCAACTTAATGACTAACTTTTTCTTGTACAATTCAATGAGGCATACATTTGCCTGACATGTACATCCTCAACATGAGCATTTTGAGTAAAGCTCATACATTTTAAGTTCCTCCTATACAGCGTTGAGCTTTGTAAAGAATGTGTTTAAGTTCAGGGAACCATGTCGCAGGTTCTCTATTTATTGTTCAAGATGAGAAAATATTGAAGCATTCTTGTGTTTAAACATTGTCTCAAGGGTTGTACATATCAGATTTGCTTCATTAAGATACATGATAAGGCTTGCAATTTCAGAGGAGAACCGAATACCAACTAACTCATTATAGCGTAACCAAGCACTATAATCTAGATGATCAGTTTCGGGTTTAGAGATAGTATCGTAATTGAAGCCAAGTTTTTTTTTGCGGTGTGAACCTTGATTATTGACCGAAACCTAATATTGTAGTTGAGCTCACCGAGCAGCTTTTCAGAGACAAGAGATAAGTTTGAAGAATCTGCAACATGCATGTAGAGGGGATTAGGGTAAATGCCTATGGGGAAGAAAGGAGAGAAACAACTCTACAAGAAGAAGAAGGTTTGGTAGCTATGTTAGGTGAAGAAGAAGAAGATTATACATAGAGAATGGGTGAGGTGGAGTAGAGAAGCTCTGATATCATAACGAGGTGAGGCGGAATAGGTGAGGCGGAGCAAAGGATCGATATGTGGGGTAGGCATAGTTATGTTAATAAATGTATCTTCATATTACTTGGTATGATATCTCGACCAATGGATGATTTCTTTTTGGAAAAATCAGTGGTAGAACTTTTCACTGATATGTATTACAGACTTTCATTACCATCCCTCGCGATTCTCTTAACCTGAAACGTTGCATAACAACGTCCTAAGCTACGTGCTTAGCGAATGATTTGGGTGTAACCCGAATACCTTACTCATTGAAATTGGCCAACCAACTGATCACTTGCGTGACGAGCTTTAAATTTATACCCGACACACAACTAATCCGCAAGTATACGGATGTCGTAGTACCGGGGTCGAACACAAGGACTTAAGCGGTTAAGCTAGGAATCGACTAAAACTAGGAAAATGGAGAAAATAAAATCGGAGAATTGTTTTTGTTGGTTTTCGTAAGTTGCAGAAAATTAAAAGAAAGAAAGTAAAATCAAAGACAATCACAATTCAAGAGGAGATAATCGATGGGAAAGGTTATGGGAATCGGGTTTCACCGAATCATGCAAGGATGCCGTAAGGAAATATTGGACCTAGATCATGCTTGTTCTAAAGTGAGGGATTCCAAGACTAAGGTCGGGTTCGGCTCTCTCAAACCGAAAACCCGTTATCCAAGAGAGTACTCTATCCACTTTCGTGGCTTAGAGTGAAATTCCAGAATGCATTAAATTCCCTTGTCACGATCCTAGATTGAATTGAACCGAATTTCTTCGCATTCAATCTCAACCCATTTCAATGAATGCACCAAGAATCAAGAATCCATGTCTCCATGAAATTCTCAATCATAAATTCTACCCAAGAGATTTTCATCCAATGG
>NW_010966774.1:1143566-1147156 GCF_000463585.1 Tarenaya hassleriana
ACCGGACGTACATGAAGAAGACGGACCGCGAAGAAAACAGCTCCTGGTCCGGCTGACCAAAACTGGTCAGCTCCGGACTAAGGCTTCGGAAGGTTTCCGCGGCTGACTGGGCGAGGGATCGGCTGACTGGGCAGGTGCGCGTGTTGTTGGTGCGGGGCTGACCAAAATTGGTCAGCTCCGGACCAAAAGTTCTTCGGCTGGGCAGGCGGACTGGGCAAATGAGTTCTTTTACTTCTTCCTCGTCTTCTCTCCTCGGTCCGACTCGATGTGCTGGGTAAACTTGGTCCGCCGGAGTGCATTCCGGTCAGCGGCAGACCAAGAGTCTGTCTTCTCCGTTTTCCTCCGAATTTCTGCGTGTTGCTCTCGAAGTCCTGCCAAGGTCAAGAAATGGTCCCAAAACCCTAGGATGGCTCTAAAAATGTCTAAGAATGTATGGAAAACATTTAGAAACCAAAGACATACTCGAATAAAATCCAGATAAAATCCGAGCCATCAAATCCCCCCAGACTTAAATCTTTGCTCGTCCTCGAGCAAATAAAATCAATGAAACACGAAGTCTGAGAAGGACGGTGAGTTAGAAATCGGTCTTTGATGAGTTTCAAGATCTAGCTACATGTCCACTGCTCAACTTATGGGAGTAGAATCGAATCTAGGCTACTCTAGCTATCCTCTCTTGTCAGCTAAACTTTCCTAAGTGTGGGATTTCTATGTCGTCCCTAGTCTACCATAAGAGTGATTCCAACCTCTAAGCACTCTCCTAAACCTATTTACCGTTTTCCTCCTCTAAGATATGTTATCTCTTCATTTATTTTGTCACTTTTTCTTTTCTTTTCTTTTCTTCTTCCTTTTAAGAAAATGCTAAGAGGAGTACTATCCCGAGTTCCTAGGACGTTGAAGTTGACAAGTGTCTTTGCTTTTGCTTTTTTCTCTAGTGATCATGACACTTGTCCCACAACTTAGACCCGAACCGTCGAATTTCGACGCACTCATGTCATCGAATGATTTTCATTAACGATATAGTGACAGCGGAGTGTTGGGATGTGTATACTTTCTTCGCTTATTCGTACCACTCATTCTTTCCAAGAGACTATCTATCCTATGGGAGAAGCTTCGGGAACGGTTTTTGGGAGATATTTAACTTAGGTTCGGTCGGTCCTACTCTTTGGCATACCTAAAGACAACAATATACCCCACAACCTAGAATTGCAAGCATCGAAGAGAGGGTTCACTATTCACCTATTATCGACAATCTACTCGAACACCTAGAGGTCTAAGTCCAAATCGCTAAGCAATCTCTAAGCAGCTATCACCATCATCTCATCATCAACCAATCTCAACTCAAAACGGTTTATGCAATGCATATGCTTCTACATGTTCTAGACCTATATGTAACAAATGCAATGCAAGACTAGGTGGTATCTATATGTACAAGTGCAAGAAATGCAAGTGTGGAATGCATATATGCATTGCATAAACCGTTTTGAGTTGAGATTGGTCGATGATGATATGATGGTGATAGCTGCTTAGAGACTGCTTAGCGATTTGGACTTAGACCTCTAGGTGTTCGAGTAGATTGTCGATAATAGGTGAATAGTGAACCCTCTCTTCGATGCTTGCAATTCTAGGTTGTGGGGTATATTGTTGTCTTTAGGTATGCCAAAGAGTAGGACCGACCGAACCTAAACAAGTGATTGCGAAAATACATAAAAAGGAAAGTTAGCAAATCTGTTCTAGAGTCTTCCTTTTTGCTTCCTAACGTCCATATGCTGAATTATTGCTTCCAAATTCGTTCTTGCCTTGTTGTAGGATCTGATTTACACGAAATTATGCTTGCTTGCTTAGGATAGGAAAGTTGTCTTGATGGCATAATCCTCCTTGGTTGACTTGTCTTGTTTCCTTTGTTGTTGCCTTGCGTGATAAGTCTTGATCAGATTTATCTTTCGCAACAACAATACAAACACCTGAAGTTTTTTGTTCATCAAGCATATGTTCAGTTGCACTTGACTCTGATTGAACAGCAACTTTGGTCTTGATCTCACCACCATCAAGAAGACCCTTTGATTGCCAATTTGTACATTCACCACCAGAGTGTCCTCTGCCCAAACACATATAACATAGAATATCTCGAGTTTTTGATTGAGAAATTCCAGATGTACCTTTGTGTCTTGGCTTGAAAACTATGGATTTGGATATAACTTCTGGATTGGAATAAAACCATTCTTGTTTTGAAAACTTTGGACTTGTGCTCGACGAATTTGAACCAGATCTCTGAGGCGAATTTCCTCTCCTTGGAATATTTTGTTGTTGTCGGCATTGCGCAACATATGTTGAAGGAAGAAGAGAACTTTCTGATCATGAAGACGACTCAAGACAACAAGTTTCTTATTCTACTCTTTCTAGTCGGTTTTTAATCTTGTTCCATTTCTGCATCTTGTTGCACCTTCCTTCGTCGTTTTATTCCTTGGTTTCTCTTGGTGAACGATTGCGGAAAAGATTTTCGATCTCGTTTGTGATAGATCGATAAGAACCATATAGAGAATACTAAAGAGGGGTAAAAGGCAAGAGAGTGTGAGATCATTAGAGGGTAAAAGCCGAAATTTGAGTGAAACACTTTTTTGAGCGAAACCCTTGAGTGTGGTGAGATTATTTTTCTTTCTTCTTTCTCCTTACCTTCATTTGCAGAAACATGGCAGATGAACAAAATCGTAACGATGACAATCAACATGGAGAAGCAACCCCACTTCAAATGCAATCATTGATGGGCGAGCTACAAAAAATTGTGCGAGCTGAGTTCAAGATCATGCATCAAAGGTTGGATCGAATGGAAAAGAAGGCATATGTTGCACAATGCCGACAACAACAAAATATTCCAAGGAGAGGAAATTCGCCTCAGAGATCTGGTTCAAATTCGTCGAGCACAAGTCCAAAGTTTTCAAAACAAGAATGGTTTTATTCCAATCCAGAAGTTATATCCAAATCCATAGTTTTCAAGCCAAGACACAAAGGTACATCTGGAATTTCTCAATCAAAAACTCGAGATATTCTATGTTATATGTGTTTGGGCAGAGGACACTCTGGTGGTGAATGTACAAATTGGCAATCAAAGGGTCTTCTTGATGGTGGTGAGATCAAGACCAAAGTTGCTGTTCAATCAGAGTCAAGTGCAACTGAACATATGCTTGATGAACAAAAAACTTCAGGTGTTTGTATTGTTGTTGCGAAAGATAAATTGGAAGACCCATCATTTACGCATCCTAAACCCTGCATGGATGTTCGAGAAGTGATTTTTGAACCTGAAGATTGGGTTTGGATTCATATGCGCAAGGAAAGATTTCCAAAAGAGCGAAAATCAAAGTTGATGCCTAGAGGAGCTGGACCATTTCAAGTTTTGGAGAGAATCAACAACAACGCCTACAATGGACCAATGACGAGGTCAAAATCAAGGGAACTCCAAGCTGCTCTAAATGGTCTTTTTCTTGAATGTTTGGGCCAAAAACACATGGGAAATCAATTTGGATCAAGTCATATACAAGTCCAGCCCATTTTCAACATGATTTCAAGTGTGGAGAGCCCAAAATGAAGGCCCAAAT
>NW_010966774.1:1158811-1159577 GCF_000463585.1 Tarenaya hassleriana
CCTTAGATGCATGAATGCTCTCTATCACAAACCCTAGGCAAGCAAAACCATTTCCCAATGTGAATGTCTCACCTATTTGGTGTTTAGTTCCAAACAACACTCCCATATCCCTATGATCAATGTGTTCTAATATCATACCAACTAAGATTTCGCCAAAGTTGGAAGCATGAAGTACAAAACACCAAACCCATGGAAAAGAACTCATAAACACCATAGTTAAGCATATGAATCCATTACAAAAGTGGGGATCCCTCACCCACAACTAAGTTTCTACTCCATGTTCAAAAGAGGGAAACAAAAAGAGACAAAGAAAAGCATGGAAGAGAAGAGAAAGAAAGGCTTAGTGTGGTCTTCAATGGTGATGATCTCTTCTTCTTCTTCTTCTTCTCCAAGTCTTCCCTTGCTCCCCAAGTTCTCCTCTCCTCCAAAAGTGGTTGATTTCAAAGTGTCAAAAGTGGCTTCTTTCTCTCCCCCCTTTCCTCTTTTGTGAAAAACCCTAAAAAAACTTCTTTTGTTTTATGCAGATGGGCTTCTAAAGTGGGCCAAATCTGAGAACAAGATCAACACATTTGCCCAAGACAAGAAGAAGAAGAGATCATCACCATTGAAGACCACACTAAGCCTTTCTTTCTCTTCTCTTCCATGCTTTTCTTTGTCTCTTTTTGTTTCCCTCTTTTGAACATGGAGTAGAAACTTAGTTGTGGGTGAGGGATCCCCACTTTTGTAATGGATTCATATGCTTAACTATGGTGTTTATGAGTTCTTT
>NW_010966774.1:1160086-1160293 GCF_000463585.1 Tarenaya hassleriana
GTACTACAACTACCGTATACTTGCGGTTAGTGGTACGAATCGGGTTACAAATTTAGAGCTCGGTGCGTGCGCATCAGCATGTCCAGAACAACAAAGTCGACGGGGACATAGAATTTCCCTACCTTCAGAGGCACATCCTCCAAGATCCCAGCGGGATACTTCACTGATCGGTCGGCCAATTGCAGTGCCATCCTCGTCGGTTTCAGC
>NW_010966774.1:1162795-1164039 GCF_000463585.1 Tarenaya hassleriana
TAGCCTGGGGCGTAGAGGCAACTTTTTTCTTTTTCGCCGCCTTCTTTTTGGCTTTGCCCTGCCGCTTCTTGCTGGAGTACTTCTCAACAGCAAGCACAGTCTTAGGAACCACGATATCCTGCTCGGTCGATTTCAGTATCCCATGCAGCTCGGCTAAGCTCTTAGTCATCCCGTGCATGTGGTACTGCATCACGAAGTGATTATAGTCCTCGGGCAATGACATCAGAATTGATCACTTGCGTGACGAGCTTTAAATTTATACCCGACACACCACTAATCCGCAAGTATACGGATGTCGTAGTATCGGGGTCGAACACAAGGACTTAAGCGGTTAAGCTAGGAATCGACTAAAACTAGGAAAATGGAGAAAATAAAATCGGAGAATTGTTTTTGTTGGTTTTCGTAAGTTGCAGAAAATTAAAAGAAAGAAAGTAAAATCAAAGACAATCACAATTCAAGAGGAGATAATCGATGGGAAAGGTTATGGGAATCGGGTTTCACCGATCATGCAAGGATGCCGTAAAGGATTATGGACCTAGATCATGCTCGTTCTAAGGTGAGGGATTCGAAGACTGAGGTCGGGTTCGGGTCTCTCAAAGCGAAAACCCGCTATCCAAGAGAGCACTCTAGCCATTTTCATGGTCTAGAGTAAAATCCCGAATGCATTAAATTCCCTTATCATAATCCTAGATTAAACCGAATCAAATTTCTTCGGATTCAATTTCAACCCAATTGATTGAATGCATCAAGAGACCAAGAACCCATGTCTCCATGTAATTCACAATCCTAAAATCTACCCACAAAATTCTCATCCAATGGGTAACATTAAACACCATTCAATCAACCTCTAGCAATCAAAACCCAAGCAATTGCATCACTCAATTTAACAAATCCTAGGTTTCCCTAAACATTCATTCAAGAGAGATAAACTTGGAGAACACAAATTTCATTCAAAGCAAGGATTTGAAAGCATAAACAAAGCATAATCTTGGGTCCAAGTTGAATACAAGCATCCTTGCATGAGGGCTAATCCCTCATCCCATAACAAGAAACTACTCACACATCATGTTCAAGAACACCAAAATAGCTAGGGGAAACATAGAGAGAGAAAGGGAAAGAGATGCTCAATAGAATCTTCAATCTTCAAGCCAAAGCAAACTCCTTCTTTCTCCTTCAAGATTTCGGCCCTAGGTCTTCTGGAGGAGAGAAAATCGCCTCCTTTGCTTTCCCAAATCGAGCTCCCT
>NW_010966774.1:1164145-1178715 GCF_000463585.1 Tarenaya hassleriana
AACGGGTCAGCTCCGGACCAGGGCTTCGGAAGGTTTCCGCGGCTGACTGGGCGAGGGATCGGCTGACTGGGCAGGTGCACGTGTTGTTGGTGCGGGGCTGACCAAAATTGGTCAGCTCCGGACCAAAAGTTCTTCGGCTGGGCAGGCGGACTGGGCAGGCGGACTGGCTGACTGAGCTTGTGCGGAGACTGTTTGGTCCGCCGGACCTGAGGCGGTCAGCTCCGGACCGTACGTGCATTTGGAGTTGGTCAGCTCGTTTTCTCGTCGGACTGGCTGAGCACGGAACACTCCTGGTCCGGCTGACCAAGACTGGTCAGCTCCGGACCAGTCCTTCATTTTCCTTCTTCGGTCAGCGCTGGACGAGCGATCTCCTGGTCCGCCGGACCAGAGGTGGTCAGGGGCGGACCAGATGGACTGTTTTCTCCGATTCTCACCGAATTTGTGCGTTATGCCCTCGGGGTCCTGCCAACGTCAAGAAATAGTCCCGAAACCCTAGAATGGCACAAGCAATCATACTTATACATACGTATACAGACGACAACACATATACAATCAATCATTCTTTTATAAAAACAACCACAATCAGTCTGAAGAATAAATCATCGGACAACAGCCGTCAAATCATCTCTGCGTGCCTTGGCACATGGGTCAGGTTGTAATACATCCACTTACTTGCTTCCTCATTGAAGATACCAATAATAACTCGACCCTTTCGGACTTTATCGTCAATATCGTCAATTCATCTCTACGTGTGCATTACACACGTACATCAGAACTCACCATGTGCATAGCACAACCTCTCCTCCACCAAAAAATCCACTATAACTGGATTACAATGTCTACACAACAACCTCTCGTACACAAGAAACACACCCGAAGTTATAGAATATACACGTGAATATTCTAACCTCAATATTCCAAGAGAGCACAACTTAACAAGTTGTAACTTAGATAGCAAGTCAACCCCTTAGATTCTGGTTCCGGTAACCAATGCTAAATCCCACCGTACAAATCAAAGGAAAAAGGGTCTAGAGTGAGCATACCAAATTTCACCTCGATCGGAGAAGAATCCACCGTCTGATTTTCACAGCAATCAGATCTACCGCAGTTTGAAACCCCCTGGATGAACAGCTTCTGTAAAACCTTCGTCTCTTTAATTCTAACCGTTGAAATCAAAATCCAACTTGTCAGAATCAAGAATAAAGAGTGTGAAAGCTGTCCATAAAATTTCGGATCGATCGGATAAGAGATCGATCACTTGATCAAATCCGCTCAAATGTTTATCACCTCCAAACACGATTCTCAAACCGGTAGTCCCTCGAAGATATCTCAGAATCCACTTCATTGCCTGCCAATGTTCTCTTCCTGGATTGGAAAGAAACCGACTGACAGTCCCAACGGCGTGAGCTATATCCAGTCGTATACAAACCATAGCATACATCAAACTTCCCACTGCAGAGGCGTATGGAACTTGTCTCATCTCCTCCTTCACTGAGTCTATACTCAGACTCTGTTGACTACTCAATCTAAAGTGTGAAGTAAGAGGTGAATTCACGGTTTTAGATTTCTCCATATGGAACCGTTGAAGTACTTTCTCAATGTACTTCTCCTGCGACAGATACAACAACTTGTTGCTTCTGTCCTGATCAACTCTTATCCCAAGAATTTGCTTCGCTAGTCCTAAATCTTTCATAGCAAAGAACTGACCGAGTTGTTTCTTCAACTCCATTATTCTCTCCATGTTCTTACCCACAATCAACATGTCATCCACGTAGAGTACCAAGATGATAAAATCATCATCCGAAAACTTCTACACAAATACGCAATGATCTGAAGTCGTCTTCTTGTAACCATGCTCCTTCATAACTGACTCAAACATCTTGTACCATTGCCTTGGTGCTTGCTTCAACCAGTAAAGGCTTTTCTTCAACCAACAAAAGTAATCTTCTTTGCCCTTCTCACAAAGCCTTCAGGTTGTACCATGTAGATCTCTTTCTCCAAATCACCATGAAGGAAAGCTGTCTTCACATCCATTTGCTCAACCTCCAAATCAAGACTAGTTGCCAATCCCATAACAACCTATAGGGATGCCATCTTCACAACCGGCGAAAAGATCTCATCAAAATCAACTCCTTTCTTCTGCTTGAAACCTTTTACAACCAGCCTAGCCTTGTATCGAGAATGCAAACTGTGTTCTTCATGCTTAACCCTGAACACCCATTTGTTAAGCAACGCCCATTTGCCCTCTGGCAACTTCACCAACTCAAACGTTTGATTCTTGTACAAAGAATCCATCTCGTCATTCATGGCCTTCAGCCACTCATCTTTGTGCTCATCTCCAAGAGCTTCACCATAACTTTCTGGTCCTCCCCCTTCAGTAAGTAATACATACTCACTAGGACTATACTTCGTCGATGGTGTCCGAGCTCTCTCATACCTTCTCAACACTGGTGATTTCGGTTGTTGGTGACTCATCCCATTGGTCTTCACCAACACCGTCATCGATCTGTACGGGAGCATCTTTACCAGATGTTTCTCCTTGCACCTCACCTTTAACAGATTCCTCAGTTGTTGTTCGAGGAATTGTTCCTGAGTTTGAGTTTGATTTTTGCACTTCTGAATATCTCGTATGGTTTGATCCTCCATGAACACAGTGTCTCTACTTCTGACAAGTTTCTTCTCCACTAGGTCATAGAATCTGTATCCCATTTCATCAAGACCATATCCGATGAACACGCACTGCCTCGACTTCATATCAGCTTTGATCTCTCATCCTTTGGATTGTGAACAAATACTTTACACCAAAGACCTTCAAATGACTGTAGGCCAGTCCAAACCCTCTCCGGAACATCACCATGTAACGAAACACTAGGTGGCAGGTTCAAAACAAGAACCACGATGTACAAAGCTTCTCCCCAAAAGGAATTTGGTAAGCCTGACTGAGAAATCAGACAACGAACTCTCTCCATGATCGTCCTGTTCATCCTTTCCGCCAACCCATTCAACTGTGGTGTCTTCGACGGCGTCTTCTCATGCCTAATGCCTTGTTCACGACAATAGGCATCAAACGGTCTGGAGTATTCACCTCCATTATCACTCCGGATACACTTCAACTTTTTCTCAGTCTGTCTCTCTACCAAGACTTGAAACTGCTTGAAGATACCCGAAACTTGATCCTTAGTCCTTCGTATATGCCCACAGTTTTCTCGAATGATCATCGATGAATGTGACAAAATATGAGGCACCACCCATTGATATCCTCTTCAATGAACCACACACATCTGAGTGCACCAAATCGAGAATCTCTGATTTTCTAGAAGGTATAGAAGACTTGAACGCAACTCCGTCTTGTTTCCCCGCAAAACAGTGATCACATTTCTTCAAATGCAATCCCGAGATTCCTTGTAGAACCTCCTTATTCGCCAGCACAAACATTCCTTTCTCGCTCATATGTCCGAGCCTTTTGTGCCACAACTCAATAGCATCTTCACTCTCTAAGGCATTAATGATATCATTAGAAAGCTTAGCATGCATCAAGTATAGTGACGAAGACCACCTCGAGCCACAACCATGGAACCTTTGGTAAGTTCCCATTGACCACCGCTGAATGTATTGCAGAAATCTTCTCCATCCAGTCTTCCCGCTGAGATCAAGTTAAGACGAACATCTGGAACATGCTTAACATTCTTAAGCACAAGTCTAGTACCAAGACTAGTCTCCAAGTAGTATCTCCAATGCCAACGACTTGAGCCGAACCATCGTTGTCCATCTTGATGGAACCAAAGTTACCTGGAGTGTAGGTAGCAAAGAACTCACGTCGTGATGTAGCATGAATAGAAGCTCCACTGTCAATCACCTAACTGGTCTCATGGCATGCGAGATTGATCATTTCATCATCGACCATGATCAAGAACTCTTGCCTTGCAACTGCAACTCGTTCCTCATTGTCCTCATATTTATTTCCTTTTTTGTTGTCCCTATTCAATTTCCAACAGTCTTTATACGCCATTTCTTGTGGCAATAGTGACATTCCACATTTGCAAATTTGTTAGATTTGCTCCTGCTCTGATTCTTCTTCTTCGGATTCCGATTCAGACTCCTCCCCCTCGATTAAGATATCAGAATATCAGAACTCTTAGGAAGCTTCTTGAGATTGTCTCCGCGTCTCTTCATTCAGAATACTGTTCTTTGCGTATTCCATTGAGATGAAACCATCTAGAGCTGAATTAGACAATGACATCCTGAATGTCTCCCACGAATCCG
This sequence comes from Tarenaya hassleriana, assembly GCF_000463585.1. NCBI lineage: Eukaryota > Viridiplantae > Streptophyta > Magnoliopsida > Brassicales > Cleomaceae > Tarenaya > Tarenaya hassleriana. The sequence goes on from NW_010966774.1 coordinate 1,168,409, forward strand.
AAAGTGTGTTGAGAAGCCACAAGCTCTGAACCTCATCTTCGAAGGTGATCCCCATATCTGACAATTGGTTCAACAAACCTTGAAATACATTCAAGTGATTTGACACTAGACTTCCTTCGGCGTACTTCAAATCAACCAACTTCTTGATGAAGTACAACTTGCGATTTCCAGTGTTCTGAACGTACAACTGCTCCACCTTGCTCCAAACGACCGAGCATTAGTCTCATCAGCCACATGGTTCAAAACATTATCATCCACCTATTGTCGTATCAAGGCAAAAACTTGTCGATGCAACAATGTCCATATCAGTTTTGCCTTCCGACTAGTATTTGCCTCCATCGTTTACACAAGTGCACCGCACAACCAAGGTGCTCTGATACCACTTGTTAGGGATTTTACGTTACTTCGATCATTTATCACGAATTAATAACACGAACCCCTAACTTGTGTAAACCTGTGAGGACGACAATATCTGGTGCAACGGTATCGAAATCAAACAAGACAACAATTTTTAACGTGGAAAATCCCCTCGATGTGAGGAGTAAAAACTACGGGACCGTAGTCCACCCAAAAATCCACTATAACTGGATTTCAACGTCCACACAACAACCTCTCTTATACAAGAAACACACCTGAGGTTATAGAATATACACGCCAATATTCTAACCTCAATATTCCAAGAGAGCACAACTTAACAAGTTGTAACTTAGGTAGCAAGTCAACCCTTTAGATTTTGATACCGGTAACCAATGCTAAATCCCACCGTACAAATCAAAGAACAAAAGGTCTAAAATGAGCATACCAAATTTCACTTTGATCGGAGAAGAATCCACCGTCTGATTTTCACAGCAATCAGATCTACTATGGTTTGAAACACTCTTCGTTTCTTTAATTCTAACCGTTGAAAGCAAAACCCAATCGGTCAAAACCAAGAACAAAGAGGTAGAAGTTCTCCACAAAATTTCAGATTGATCGGATAAGAGATCGATATCCGATCGATCACTTGATCAAAACCGCTCAAAACTATTTTTCACTCTCCTTCTCCCTTTCTCTCTTTCTCTCTTGTGTTTCTCTTTGTTGTTGCTGTGATTCATTTGCACGCCCAAACCTCTCAATTTATAGAGGTTCTAGTACCAATTTCTTCAACAAAAATGGCTGCAAATTTCAAACAAAATTGCTTAAAAAATGGTGGCTTAGGTTGTCAAATGGAGGTGCCTAACTTTGAAGAACAATTTCCCTGCCTCCAAATTTTGTCCACATGAAGGAATTCATCATTCAATACCCTCAACCATAGATAGTCATGCGTTCCAATCATTATTCATGCATACACATGTTCCCATTTATTAATAATTATAAGTCTTGACTGAGGTAATTATCAGGAATACTTATATGGGTCTAAGTATCCAAGCACGGTATCTTTTAACATTTCACTTTCAATTCATTTTATCCTCCGGTACGTTAAATCGGGTTCTGATCCATCTGGATTACCAATTCCTTTCGTCTCGTGGTTTAGGGTTTACCGTGAAGTTTGAGGACATGTCAGGTTGGACATTCCTTTATTTTGGTTTGGTTGACTGGGCTCGGTCGGGGATTGGTCTGTCGGATCCGGACTAAACTCCGGACGGTATCGAACATTTGGGTTGGTTGGTCAGTCCTGGACCAGATCGGTGGACCAATCTTCCTTTTCTTTATTTTAAGTCCGCCTAACCAATCTTTTGGTCAGTTCAGTTGGTCCGGCGGGCTAACAATTTTTTTTCCAATCCGCCCGGACCAAAATCTTGGTCCGACGGACCAAATTCTTCTTCAATTTTGGGGTCATTTTCTCCTTCTGAAACTCCTAGTCTGGCAGGCTGACTTCTAGTCCGCCCCGCACCAAATTTTGGAAAATTCTTAAATCACTCAAAACATCACAAAAGTCAATGGGTAGTAACTCAAAACAATCATCATCGATCAATGAACAAGAATCAAGCAAGAATCAAGCAAGAATCAAGCATAAGAAACTCATAAAACTCCAGAATCAATGAAATTAAAATTTTCGACTTAAATCCAATTCACTCACCAATGGTTTCTTTGGAGTTCTCTGACTTTTGGGAATGCTTTGTTGCATTTCTCTCGTTTCGATTTGCTCAGATTCATCACGAATTGAGCTTGAGGCGGAGTCAATCACTCTGTGAAATTTCACAGAGTTCTTGAGAGAGAAAGAGAGAGAGAGCATGAGAATGAAAAAGAGAGTAGTGAGATCTCTCACTTAAACCCAAAAGAAGAGGGAAAAGAAGTGTGAAAGAGAAGTTTGAGCAAGCAGGAGGCGATAGCATGGGGTAAAACTCGGTAAAAACGAAGCAGTAGGTGGCAGAACAACAGTGAAAGAATTTCATCGTGAGATGACTCACCCAGGTCTGGTCCGGCGGACCAAATCTTGGTCAGGTCCGGACCAAAACCTTCGTTTGGTTCGTCTCTTTTTACCGTGGTCCAGCGATCTCTCTTTGTCAACAGGGTTTGGTCAGCCCCGGACCAATTCTTGGTCCGCAGACCAACTATTTTTTTTTAATTTATGGATTATCACGTTGATAGTCTAATCTAATAAATTAATTAATAAAAAAACAAATTTGATATTTTCCTGATTTTTTTAATAAAAAATATATCATCTCATATATCTAACCTCACAATTTATTAGGACGAACTGTTAACATATAAGGAAGGATGATGAAATGGCAGCCATGTGGTAATTATAGGTAATTGAGAGAATCTGCAGATTTTTTTTTATTCCATTCCTTTTATGTATTATAACTGTTATAAGTGACTTCCTAATTGTGTAGATTTAGCTTCCATATCTTCTTATACAGATTATTTGTATATACATCATGTAATACTTGGATGAAAAATCAATATCCAGAGATTTCTTTGCATTCTCCTTCTCTGGTAAAAACAATTCATTACATATAATATTAGCAAACAAGCTGTCATATTTTTCCAAAAGAATTCATTGAACAATATTTGTATACATATTTAACAAATACATTCTTAATTTCGCAAATTATATGAGATGGTGAAACCTTAGTAATGCTTGCAACCGGTGGAGTAAGAGCAACCCCGATGATAGGGGTTAGGTGGAGATTGATTCTGGATGGGATTTGGTTTAATTTTTGAATAATCGATATGTTTTTGTTTTAGGAAACGTCTCGAACCGCCGACAAAGATATTGCTCGTCGGCTCGGTCTCGGCCATGGCACAATCGACCGTTAGGGTCGCTGTCATGACGAGAAAACACATGAGCCAAACCTTCATTGTGACAGACGAACTTTGGATATCTTTGGTTAGGCGATGATTCTTTTCTCGGGCCGAATAGTTGTCTTTAGAATTTGAAGTGTGGGAAATGGTTACCATTTAGCATTCTATTTAACGATTGAAGAAATAACCTAATTTTGGACATTCTGTTCAATTATAACTAATTCTTACAACAAAATTAGATGTCTTTTAGTTTTCTTTGTTACTAAACCGATTTTTATGTAATAACATATAGGTATATTTTGAAATTAGAATTCTTATTAAACCGTTTTTATGGTTAGACCAAACCAAACTACTGTTTTTGTACTATATCCGACCATAATTTGACCAGATAATTAAATCGGTTTGTGTATTTTCTATTTCAATTGAAAAGGCTATATTAGGTTTTCCTTGTACAAAACGTTTTGTACTGAAACTGAAAATAAAAATGCGATTTGAACAAATAATTAAATACGAGTCCTCTTTTTCTATTTCAATTTGACAATGCGATTTGGTCATACTACTTAATATTAAACTATGATCACACTGATCACACCGTTCACAATTCAATTATGGTCATACTGGTCACACTAGTCACAACGAAAAATTTTAAAATTTTTAGAAAAAATTTAAAATTTTTGTTATGGAGGAAATTTTAAAAATTTTAAAATATTTAAATTTTTTTGCTTAGAAAATTGAAAACTACTTTTGTCTATATTTTCATTAATGTTTCTGTCTCTGAACCCCATGTCAATAGGTATTATGGTAATAACACATTTATAAGGATATGTTTGAAGTTGTTTTTTTTTTCTCTCTTCTCAAGGGTACGCAAAGTACATGTAGCACATTAGGGATATTTTTTTTATAAAAGCTCATATACGATTGTGTGTATTTATCGATACAGTAGCACTACTGCGTATATATATATTTGTAAAGGTGTCAATAAAGCTCGAAACCCAAAATCTACCGCCAATCCGTCCGAAAATATTAAGAGCATGGACCTAATAATATAGGCTCGATAAATAATTGGACGGACTGGCCTGACCCAAAAAAATATAATAACCCGAGACTGCTATGGAATGTTGAAACTGCACTCATACACCAACACGAGACATTTTAGCGTGTTTTGTCTTCACTCGCACACATCCCAAAAATTACTTCCCATGAGGTCAACAATTCTAAAATTACTCCAGAGCAAGTACACTTAATTTTGAAGTTCTCTCGGGATAGACAACCGAAAAGGTAGATGCATCATTGACTGTGTAGTCCTATACCTACACAGCCATCAGATCTCTATCATTCCGGCGCATTCAATTCATTTATGTACCCCTTTAGCCTAGCGGTACTCGGATTGTCGCTCTTTGTTCGTGCCACCTACACCGACGATCATTATCCACCCTCGTCCTAGCTCAGGATGTCACAAAAAATCAGACCTGAATCGAGTCCGACCCAAAATTCGCCCGACCCAACCATTTTATACCCTACATTCAAAGATATTGGAAGATTAGGTTTATTCTTCCACTCGTCATCTTGGATCACACAACATAACAAAAAAATTCATTTGTATGTGGTTTTTTACTAAAAATCATATACTTTTTTTTTACTGAAATTATATATATATATATATATGTTTTGTTGAGTGGTTTGACCAAGAGTTAGAATGTGATATCGTCTTACCTCAATCCGGTATGGATACGATATCAGAGAATTGAAATATTATATAAATTTTTTATTTTTTTAATTAGTTAATTTACTATTATTGAAATATTATACCCTATATCAGAGAATTGAAATATTATACCCTACATCGACTGCTTTCTCGTTCACTGAGTTCGACTGTTTGAAATAGACGATGTTCGTCTATAGTGCGGCCACACAACATTTCTACAGTCTCGCTCACACGAAGGGCCCAGCGATATCTCTCTCTTTTACGAGAGGTACAAATCCCGTCTTGACTATCTACAATCCAGTACATGACTCGTTTCGTACCTGATACACGCCTTTATAGTCCTCTTGTTACGCAGGACGTTTGACGTGTTCAAAGGACCCAACTCCTCATGTTGGATTCCGTAGATATCTCAGGTCTTAGGATCCAATCATGGAACCGCCATATGAGATTCAAGTCATGACGCTAGTCCATGTGACAATCTCATGCGGGTCATCCAGTATTCCATTCTCCAACGAATGAATACCTATGACTGTGATCGTATCCAATACCTATGATCATCTATATGATCATCAATCACACATCGTACTAGTCTTATTATATCATTATTCCCACAATGATACATGACTAGGGAGTTTAGTATTGTTCATAACAATACATGGATTTCATAACACATCTAGTATGCAAGAACATGTAAATAATCAAATACTCTCATAAAACCATAGAAAGTATCAATACATCAAATGTATCTAAATAAAGCTCATAAACAGTACATCATAGAGCACTAAACCAACATATCCAATACCTATGATCAACGCTATGATCATCAATCACACATCATACTAGTCTTATTATGTCGTTATTCCCATAAGGAGAGGTTTCGTCAACGGATCGACAATATCGTCATCTGTCGACACCCTGCAAATGTGCACGTCTCCTCTGTCTATGATCTCCCTGATACGGTGAAACCGTCTGAGTATGTGTTTGGATCGTTGATGGGATATGGTTTCTTTCGCTTGTGCGATCGCTCCATTGTTGTCACAATACAGAGCAATGGGGCTATCAGCACTAGGAATGACACTCAAGTCTCCAACAAACTTCCTGATCCAAACAGCTTCTTTTGATGCGTCCGACGCTGCAAGATACTCAGTTTTGGTTGTGTTGTGACTTTTTATGTTGTCTAAAATAAGCTCATGAGGAGAAGGAATGATTGTGTGTTGATCTGAGGACGGGACAGGGAGAATTAGAGGGATGTGATTGTGAAACATGGGATGAAACAAAGTTATCATAAGGGTTTGAACTTATGTTCATAATGTAGTCAGTTCGTTAAGCTAGAGAAAGATTCCGTCATAAGCAAAATTTGAGATGGAATCTGACGGATTTGCAATGGAAAACAGGATTGGGAAATTAACCACAAATTGCGATGGATTGCGTCACTCAAATCCGTCTAAAAACTTTACGACGGAATTCTACAACGAGCGATTGGGTGATTGCGACGACGATTCTATTAGAAAATTTTTGCGATGGATTGAGACGAAAAACTTCGTCGTTGTTTGTTTGCAATGCATCACATTGTCGCATATGCGACAGAAACGGTGCACAACAAGTTAGATAAATATGTGCAATGTGTGTATTTTTCAATATCCTTTCATTGCCATACATGGAAGAATAGCCCATCGTAGAGGAAAAAAGATTCTATGGTATGCTTCATATGGTGAATACTCTGAATACGAATGATACATAGAAGGGTTTCAAGATTATCATTGTCTTCACAATTAATGAATATAAATACTGATTATAATCTTCCAGAGAGATACATGGACGAGCTTAGTAAGATGTTTAAGCAATATCTCCCACAAGGTAACACTACACTTCATTTCTTATACAAAACGAAGAGTTTGATGTTGACGTTGGGTCTACCATACTACAAGATTGATGTCTGCGAAGACAATTGTATGATTTACTAGAAAGACGATGAGGAATTGATACAATGTCATTTATGCGGGAATGGTAAATATCGACAATGATGAAAATCTTCGAAAAATATGCAAGTTAATTCCTTTGAAGAGAATGTTTTACATGCTAGATGCAAAGATAAGTGGCTCGAAACTAGAAAAAGGAACTTTTCGTTGCTTTGCTAACATACATACAGAGCATTGTTGATGTCGTCAATCTAGATGCAGAAAAATTGATCAAGTGATAATATCCTAGACTCAACAATTAACCGCAAGTGTACGGATCGTATGTAGTCGCTAGGGTCGAACACAGGGACAAAAGTAGACAACTGAATCAAACTTCCATCAGGAATAGATCTAAAGAATAATATGAATGATGAGAATGTGTCAAAAGCAAATAATTAAACAAACGATAAACTATCAATGGCAAAATACTGCAGGCTTCGGGATTGCTTTACATGCAAGGGTCTTTCAAAAGATTCAAACTCAGTGCTTTATCTATCCGATTCAGGGAATTCAAGCTCTAAAATAGAGAAACCTCACTATCTAGGTTTTATCGTACTAATCTCTCGATTCAATAGTCTAAAACCCTGGATGCATGAACGAACACCATCATAATCACTAAGCAAATATTCATCTCTCAATGCAATACATGTTCTATTTATTGAGTTATTTACAGGTTAGAATTCCATATGTCTCTGCGAATTAAAACCCTAAGTTCATTTAATCAAGTAACCAACAAGATCAAACGCATTAAACGCAACTCAATAAACCGAATAGAATAAATAAATCCACAAAGTCTGGAATTAGGAACCAAAAATCCCTACATAGCAAATCTCTAACCTACAACAAAGGAACTACTCGCTAAACATCAAGACGTCAGGGTTCATATCAATACAACAAAACATCGTAAAATAGAAGGAAAGAGGAACGCTTAGTCGATTTCTCGGCTTCGTGATCTCCGTCTTCTACTCCGATCTCTTGCTTCCTGATAATCTCCCCCTTTTCTTGTGCTCTTGGTGTATTCTCTGTGTAAAGCTTGAATTCTTTTCGACCTAGAGGCTTTTCCCTCTTATTTTCCTTCGGTTTGGGCAAAATTGGAAGTTTTCCCGAATCTGGGGGTAGAACCGATCGTTTCGGCAAAGCCAAACCGATCGCTTGCACTTTCTGAGCAATTTTCCAATTTCTACGATTCTGAACCGATCGTTTCGCCAAACCCGAACCGATCTTGTCGTGTTTCTGGACAGTTTTGACGGGCTTCACGAATTCGCTCATAACTTTCTGCTCCGATATCAGATTTGGGTGATCTTGGTGTCTATGCGTAGATATTGAAAAGAGCTTTCCAATAATTCAGAGAACGTATGATTTGGACTTGTAGAGTGACAGTTATTTGACTTGCAAGATCTGACAATTTCTAAACTTCACGTTTTCCCTGAAAACACTCCAAATGTTCTCATTTCGTCTGTGATGTTCCGTAGTCCATGTTTTCCACTCCATTTACTCTTTTTATGCATGACAACCTATTTAAACACCAAAGAACACAACCATCCCATAAATGTCTATAAATGTGTAAAACCGAGTGAAATGCGCTAGACATCCTATATCATAACATCATATAAAATACGTTTTATCAATTGTAGAGGAGACTCTTTTATTGGTGAGAACTAGAGCTGCGAAGACTGATTAAGAGCTTGAACACGCGGGTAAGGAGGGCGTCTAAGCGTGTTGTTGGGTTTTCCTGGGATCTCTAGAGCGAATCTAATTCCTAAGAGATCAGTTCTAGGGTTTGCGCAGCGGATGAAAAACAAAATTTTTGATGAAACCCTAAAACCTATCATGCATGATCTTGTAGAAACGTTAGAACGCTTACCTCAATCGATCCGGGGCCTGTATCAATCGAAGAACGCGTCTGATCACTGTAGGCAGGAAGAATACCTTGCCCTCTACACGTATCCACACGGCGGAAAGGATTCCAACGGTTGGAACTTGTCTGCTAGGACTGAAGAACGCTTTCTTCTTTACGCAAGGGTTTCAAGGATCTTTCTCTTAGCTTTCTCACTCTCCAAACCTCTCCCTAGGGTCTGAAAATCGTGCCAAAAGAGTTGGGTGGCGTTCCCCTAAGTTTTCACCCATTAAAACCCTAATTAGAGCGAGTTTAGTAAATCCCGACATCTGGACCGATCGGTCCAGACTTGAACCGATCGGTCTGGAGCTTTTTAACGTCTGGACCGATCGGTCCATGTCTCGACCGATCGGTCTGGAATAATTTTGGACCTCACACGTTACCTCTGGACTGACCGGTCTACGTCTAGACCGATCAGTCTGGGTTAGCTGGACCGATCGGTCCAGACCTTCTGGACCGGTCGGTCTGGCCTCCGCTCCACCGGGAGTTTCTCGTCTCTTCTCGCGCATTCGTCCTTTCCTGTGTGTGTGACCCTGTAGGCTCATCCGACATAGCAGTATAACCCAAAATCTCTATTCCGGATATACAAGTCATAGGCAGTCTCTAGCAAGACACTATGACTACCTATCTCGAATAAAGTTTATTCGTGATCCTACGAACGCCAGTGATGATTCCGTTTGATGATCCTTTTGTATCACGATATCATACGTCGAATATAAGGCATGGACAAGCCACCTTATCTGATTCGACTGCTTTCTCGTTCACTGAGTTCGACTGTCTGAAATAGACGACGTTCGTCTATAGTGCGGCCACACATTTCTACAGTCTCGCTCACACGAGGGGCCAAGCGATATCTCTCTCTTTTACGAGAGGTACAAATCCCGTCTTGACTATCTACAATCCAGCACATGATTCGTTTCGTACCTGATACACGCCTTTATAGTCCTCCTGTTACGCAGGACGTTTGACGTAATCAAAGTACGCAACTCCTCATGTTGGATTCCGTAGATATCTCAGGTCTTAGGATCCAATCATGGAACCATCATATGAGATTCAAGTCATGACGCTAGTCCATGTGACAATCTCATGCGGGTCAATCCAGTATTCCATTCTCCAACGAATACCTATGATTGTGATCGTATCCAATACCTATGATCATCTATGTGATCATCAATCACACATCATACTAGTCTTATTATGTCATCATTCCCATAATGACACAAGACTAGGGAGTTAAGTATCATTCATAATGATACATGGATTCCATAACACATCTAGTATGCAAGAACATGTAATGAATCAAATACTCTCATAAAACATAAAAAGTATCAATACATCAAATGTATCTAAATAAAACTCATAAACAGTACATCATAGAGCACCAAACCAACATCAAATAGCATTTGCTTTCAATTTTCGGTGCGAACTGAATATCTGAGAAATCATATATAAACGGAACCTGGAAAGAAGAAATCAACACTCAATCAGTCAGTGTGACCATTGTGACCACTGTGACCAG
>NW_010966774.1:1178841-1182381 GCF_000463585.1 Tarenaya hassleriana
TGTAACCCTTTACAGCGAGCTCGTCTTCCGACCCACCGTATATCAAGAACACATCCTTAGTCCTTCTCAAGTACTTCAGGATGTTCTTGACGGTGATCCAGTGCGACTCACCTGGATCTGACTGGTATCTACTCGTAATGCTCAACGCGTAGGATACATCCGGTCGAGTACAATGGATGGCATACATGATCGATCCAATTGCCGAAGCATATGAAATCCGATCCATGCGTTCTCGCTCATCAGGTGTCGTAGGACACTGACTCTTGCAGAGAACTGTGCCACTGCTAATCGGTAAGGTTTCTTTCTTGGAATCTTGCATCCTGAAACGTTTCAAGACCTTATCGATGTGAGTATTCTGACACAATCCTAGAAGACGCCTCGATCTATCTCTATAGATCTTTATTCCTAGAATATAGGCCGCTTCTCCTAGGTCCTTCATAGAAAACTGCGTTCCTAGCCAAGACTTAACGTCTTGCAAGGTAGGAACGTCATTCCCTATAAGGAGAATGTCATCCACGTACAATACTAGAAATACAACTGTGCTCCCACTAGCCTTCTTGTAAACACATGGCTCGTCTTCGTTCTGTGAGAAACCAAACCTTTTTATTGTCTCATCAAAGCGAAGGTTCCAGCTCCTCGAAGCCTGCTTCAGTCCATAAATGGACCTCCGAAGCTTGCACACCATCCTCGGGTTCCTTGGATCGACAAAACCTTCGGGTTTTGTCATGTACACATCCTCGGTCAAGTTCCCGTTAAGGAACACGGTCTTGATATCCATTTGCCATATCTCATAGTCGTAATATGCGGCTACGGCAAGTAGGATCCTGATTGACTTCAGCATAACTACGGGCGAAAACGTCTCATCATAGTCAAATACCATGAATCTGACGGATTCCTTTCTCCACAAGTCGTGCCTTATATGTGTGCACGTTGTCATCCATGTCGGTCTTCTTCTTGAAGATCCACTTGCATCCGATGGGTTTTATCCCTTCAGATGCATCAACCAGAGTCCATACTTGGTTGTCTGACATGGATTGCATATCGGACTTCATAGCCTCGCGCCATTTCTCGGAGTCTGGATTTGCCATAGCCTCTGGGTATGTGGTAGGCTCGTCATGTTCTAATAACATGAGTTCCTCATTCCCAGTCACGAAAAATCCATATCTCACAGGCCCTTGGCGAATCCTGCCTGATCTCCGAGGTTCACTCGTCAAAGGTTGAGTCACAACGGGCAGTGTAACAGGTTGAACTTCTTCAACTTACGAATCCTGTCTGATCTCCGAGTTCATCGTCGAAGGTTGAGTCACAACCGGCAGTGAAACAGGTTGAACATCTTCAACTTGTTCACTCGGCTCAGCGTCTACTTGCTGCTCTCGAACTTCCTCAAGTTCGATCCTACTCCCACTGACTCTTTTGGAGACGAACTCTCACTCCATAAAAGTCGCATTTCTGGCAATGAACACTTTGTTCTCTGCCGGAATATAGAAATAGTAACCCTTAGTTTCCTTAGGGTAGCCTACAAATAAACACTTGTCAGATTTGGAGGATAACTTATCAGTCATCTGACGCTTCACATAAGCATCGCAACCCCAAATTCTGACAAACGACAACGCGGAACGTTTCCCCATCCATATCTCATATGGCGTCGTTTCAGTCGACTTCGTTGGACTCCTGTTCAGCAAGTAAGCAGCGGTCTCTAAAGCGTAGCCCCAAAAGGTCTGACTCATCACAGATCGAACCATGTCTAACAGTGTTCAGTTCCTCCGTTCAGATACGCCGTTCCATTGTGGCGTTCCAAGAGGAGTTAATTGTGATACAATACCACAATCAACCAGATAGTCAATGAACTCTTGGCTCATATACTCGCAACGACGATCGGATCGAAGTGTCTTGATCGTCTTGCCAAGCTGGTTCTGCACTTCTTTTCTGAAAGCCTTGAACATTTCAAGTGTTTCAGACTTATGTCTCATCAAATAGACATAACCGTATCATCATCCATATGTTTCCAATAAGCATCAATGATTGATCTAGAAGCCGTGGTAAGAGATTTATCCTTCATAAGGACAGATCGCATCGTCAACTTCGGTATAATACCGCTATGTTCTACAGAAAAAAGACAAAATAGAACGAAAACACATCTACATGCAGATTGTATCAATGATCAACTACCAGCTAGCCCATCATCAATCAATGTCCACATATCTATGAACTACTACCAGCTAGTCCATCATTAAACAATGACAACATAGATGCAAAAACGAGCTATATTCCCATACAGAAAAATAACCCTATCATAATTTTCTATATTCGGGTCAGGTCGGCCCGGCCCGTAAATATCCGGGCTTGTGTCGGGCTCAGGCCGGACCGGCCCGACCCAGTCATTTTGACACCCTTACGTAGGCTCGTCATGTTCTAACAACATGAGTTCGTCATTTCCAGTCACAAGAAATCCGTATCTTGTAGGCTCTTGGCGAATTCTACCAGATCTCCGAGGTTCACTATGAGGTGTTGTCTCAACTACTTGTGACACAGGTTGAACTATTTCGACCTGTTCACTCGGTTCTTCGACTATTTGGGTTTTCGAACTTCTTCGAGATCTATTCTACTCCCACTGACTCTCTTGGAGACGAACTCTCTCTCCAAGAAAGATCCATTCCGAGCAACAAACACTTTGTTCTCAGATGGGTTGTAGAACCAGTACCCTTTAGTTTCCTTAGGGTAACCCACAAATATGCATTTATCAGACTTGGCGGATAGCTTATCAGAAGCAAGACGTTTCACATAAGCTCGCATCCCCAAATCTTCATAAATGCTAACCTGGGACGCTTCCCAGTCCATATCTCATATGGAGTCTTCTGAACCGACTTTGTTGGACAGTTGTTCAGTATAAGCGCTGCTGTTTCCAAAGCATATCCCCAGAAGGATTTAGGAAGATCGACCTGACTCATCATAGACCGTACCATATCCAATAAGGTTCGGTTCCTCCTCTCGGAAACGCCATTCCATTGTGGCGTTCCAGGTGGAGTCAGCTGTGAGACAATCCCACAATCTGCCAGATAGTCAGTGAACTCTTGGCTCATATACTCGCCGCCTCGATCAGATCGAAGCAACTTGATCGTCTTGCCAAGTTGGTTATGTACCTCGTTTCTGAAAATCTTGAACAATTCAAGCGTTTCAGACTTATGTCTCATCAAGTAGACATAACCGTACCTACTGAAATCATCAGTAAACGTAACAAAGTACAGATAACCTCCTCTAGCGGGAGAGCTCATAGGACCGCATACATTGCGTCGGTCCAGACCTTTCGGTCCAGAATGGTCCAGACCAATCGGTCTTGGTCTAGACCGATCGGTCTACGCATGCAGACCGTTCAGTCCAGACCTGTCGGTCCAACCGACTTGCGAAACCCTAGACCGATCGGTCTAGAGAACCAGACCGATCGGTCTAGGCGAAACGTGATCAGATCTCGTTTTCGTCGTTTCTGCCCCGTTTCAGACCCGAATTCGACCCCGTTTTCGCCTGCGAACTCAGAATTCGAAG
>NW_010966774.1:1182715-1182933 GCF_000463585.1 Tarenaya hassleriana
GTCTAATCACTGTAGGCAGGAAGAATACCTTGCCCTCTACACGTATCCACACGGCGGAAAGGATTCCAACGGTTGGAACTTGTCTGCTAGGACTGAAGAACGCTTTCTTCTTTACGCAAGGGTTTCAGGGATCTTTCTCTTAGCTTTCTCACTCTCCAAACCTCTCCCTAGGGTCTGAAAATCGTGCCAAAAGAGTTGGGTGGCGTTTCCCTAAGTTT
>NW_010966774.1:1184067-1184937 GCF_000463585.1 Tarenaya hassleriana
TCGCATCCCCAAATCTTCATAAATGCTAACCTGAGACGCTTTCCAGTCCATATCTCATATGGTGTCTTCTGAACCGACTTTGTTGGACAGTTGTTCAGTATAAGCGTTGTTGTTTCCAAGGCGTAACCCCAAAAGAATTTAGGAAGATCGACCTGACTCATCATAGACCGTACCATATCTAATACGGTCCGATTCCTCCTCTCAAACACGTCATTCCACTGTGGCGTTCCAGGTGGAGTCAGCCGTGAGACAATCCCACAATCTGCCAGATAGTCAGTGAACTCTTGGCTCATATACTCGCCACCTCGATCAGATCGAAGCAACTTGATCCTCTTGCCAAGTTGGTTCTACACTTCGTTTCTGAAAGTCTTGAACAATTCAAGCGTTTCAGACTTATGTCTCATCAAGTAGAGAACCAGACCGATCGGTCTAGGCGAAACGTGATCAGATCTCGTTTTCGTCGTTTCTGCCCCGTTTCAGACCCGAATTCGACCCCGTTTTCGCCTGCGAACTCAGAATTCGAAGCTCTTGCAAAAGATAAAAAAGTTGATATTGCTCCTCAATAATGAACAGAAAATCTACTCTAGATCCATAATGAAATAATGCATAGCATCAAAGCAAACACGGATTCAAACAATTCAAATCCTATAACGTGCGTGATCGGGTTCTAACAAAAATCATGCAGAGCAACTAGGCTCTGATACCACTGTTGGGTTTTACTGGCATCTCTAGAGCGAATCTAATTCCTAAGAGATCAGTTCTAGGGTTTGCGCAGCGGATGAAAAACAAAAATTTTGATGAAACCCTAAAACCTATCATGCATGATCTTGTAGAAACGTTAGAACGCTTACCTCAATCGATCCGGGGCCT
>NW_010966774.1:1186050-1196930 GCF_000463585.1 Tarenaya hassleriana
TGAATGAATTTCGACCTAGAGGCTTTCCCCTCTTATTTCCCTTCGGTTTGGACAAAATTGGAAGTTTTCCCGAATCTGGGGGGTCAAACCGATCGTTTCGGCAAAGCCAAACCGATCGGTTTCACTTTCTGAGCAATTTTCCAACTTTTGCGATGCCGAACCGATTGTTTCGTCTATCCCGAAACGATCGTTTCGTGTCTCTGAGCAGTTTCGACGGGCTTCACGAATTCGCTCATAACATCCTGCTCTGATATCGGATTTGGGTGATCTTGGTGTCTATGCGTAGATATTGAGAAGAGGTTTCCAATGTTTTGAGAACACATGTTTTGGACTTGTGGAGTGAAAGTTATTGAACTTGCAAAATCGGACGTTTTCTGAGCTTCACGTTTTCCCTGGAAACACTCCAAATGTTCCCGTTTCGTCCGTGATGTTCCGTAGTCCATGTTTTCCACTCCTTTTGCTCTTTTTGTACATGAAAACCTGTTTAAACACCAAAGAACACAACCATGCAATATACAATCTGCCAGATAGTCAGTGAACTCTTGGCTCATATACTCGCCACCTCGATCAGATCGAAGCAACTTGATCCTCTTGCCAAGTTGGTTCTACACTTCGTTTCTGAAAGTCTTGAACAATTCAAGCGTTTCAGACTTATGTCTCATCAAGTAGACATAACCGTACCTACTGAAAATCATCAGTAAACATAACAAAGTACAAATAACCTCCTCTAGCGGGCGAGCTCATAGGACCGCATACATCACTATGTATGAGTTCTAGCAATTTTGTAGCCCGTTCTCCTTTTTTAGAAAGAGGAGATTTTATCATCTTGCCCATCAAACAAGAATCGCATGATTCAATTGACTCATAATCAAAAGAATCAAGAAGTCCATCAGAATGAAGCTTCGCTATGCGTTTCTCGTTGATGTGGCCAAGTCGACAATGCCAGAGATAGGTCGGGTTTAAGTCGTTCGGCTTAAACCGCTTGGTACTAACATTATAGATCGACCTGTAGCCAGATGGTTCATCTTCCAAAACATAAAGGCCATTAAACTGGTAACCCTTACCATAGAATAAATCGCCTCTATAAATGGACAGACATTTGTTCTCAATAACAAATCTGAAACCATCTGAGTCTAAGCATGAAATCGATATGATGTTCCTACTGATGGCAGGTACAAAATAACAATCATGCAACTCCAATACAAGGCCAGAAGGTAAAGTCAGATCATAAGTCCCGACGGTTAATGCAGCAACCTTTGCTCCATTCCCGACACGGAGATCTACTTCTCCCTTCGCCAATTGTCTACTTCTCCGCAGTCCCTGCACATTTGCACAAATGTGCGAGACACATCCGGTATCTAATATCCATGACGTAGAAGTACACAAGTTAGCCTCTATAACAAAGATACCAGAAGTTAAAGCTTCTGCAAGCTTCTTCTAAAGAAATCTGAGCTAAGGTTAACCAAATTCGAGAAACTATGATCTGAAGCAAGGTAAAGAGAGAAGAACTCAAGAGATGTAAGGAAGAAGGTAACCGAATTAGGTTACTTAGTTCTGTATATTTCTTTGATAACTTAGATTTACAATTTATAGAAATCTGTACAGATCACGATAGGGAAAGTGAATAATACTGCTGCCTATGTACATGGAGAATTAAGCAAGATTGAATACATAAAAGGAAACATCCTAAGTAGCCAAAAGGGGGTTCGGGTCGGGTCAAGTAAGCCCGATTAAAATATAAAATATAAATTATATATATAAATATATGTGTATATAGATAAATATATGTATACATATATATATTCGCATATATTTAATCATATATATATATATATATTTATTCAATCTTTTATATATATAAATATTTATAATGTATATACATGTATAAAAAATATACAAATATTATATAATATAGAAAGTTCTACAAAAATTAAAAACTTGTTTAATACTAAATAATTTAGAATATAATATTTTCATAAATGATATAATCAAAATTATAATACTATTAGTTTCAAATAATTATTCCAAATGAAAAATATAATAATTTATCATTTTTAAAAATTTATTACCATATAAAATTAAAAAAATTTAAATTTTAATTTATATTAGATCAAAATACATAATTTTGTAACCTATTTTTTTTATCTTTTTATTATCACGAAATTTGGCGGATTCTACCAGATCTCCGAGGTTCACTAGAAGGTGTTGTCTCAACAACTCGTGATACAGGTTGGACTGTTTCGACCTGTTCGTTCGGTTCTTCGACTATTTGTGGTTCTCGAACTTCTTCGAGATCTATTCTACTCCCACTGACTCTCTTGGAGACGAACTCTCTCTCCAAGAAAGATCCATTCCGAGCAACAAACACTTTGTTCTCAGATGGGTTGTAGAACCAGTACCCTTTAGTTTCCTTAGGGTAACCCACAAATATGCATTTATCAGACTTGGCGGATAGCTTATCAGAAGCCAGACGTTTCACGTAAACGTCGCATCCCCAAATCTTCATAAATGCTAACCTGGGACGCTTCCCAGTCCATATCTCATATGGAGTCTTCTGAACCGACTTTGTTGGACAGTTGTTCAGTATAAGCGCAGCCGTTTCCAGAGCGTAGCCTCAGAAGGATTTAGGAAGATCGACCTGACTCATCATAGACCGTACCATATCCAATAAGGTTCGGTTCCTCCTCTCGGAAACGCCATTCCATTGTGGCGTTCCAGGTGGAGTCAGCTGTGAGACAATCCCACAATCTGCCAGATAGTCAGTGAACTCTTGGCTCATATACTCGCCACCTCGATCAGATCGAAGCAACTTGATCGTCTTGCCAAGTTGGTTCTGTACCTCATTTCTGAAAATCTTGAACAATTCAAGTGTTTCAGATTTATGTCTCATCAAGTAGACATAACCGTACCTACTGAAATCATCAGTAAACGTAACAAAGTACAGATAACCTCCTCTAGCGGGTGAGCTCATAGGACCGCATACATCACTATGTATGAGTTCTAGCAACTCCGTAGCCCGTTCTCCTTTTCTAGTAAAAGGAGATTTTGTCATCTTGCCCATCAAACATGAATCGCATGATTCGATTGATTCATAATCAAAAGAATCAAGAAGTCCATCAGAATGAAGCTTCGCTATGCGTTTCTCGTTGATGTGGCCAAGTCGACAATGCCAGAGATAGGTCGGATTTAAGTCGTTCGGCTTAAACCGCTTGGTACTAACATTATAGATCGACCTGTAGCCAGATGGTTCATCTTCCAAAACATAAAGGCCATTAAACTGGTAACCCTTACCATAGAATAAATCGCCTCTATAAATGGACAGACATTTGTTCTCAATAACAAATCTGAAACCATCCGAGTCTAAACATGAAATCGATATAATGCTCCTGCTGATGGCAGGTACAAAACAACAATCACGCAACTCCAATACAAGGCCAGAAGGTAAAGTCAGATCGTAAGTCCCGACGGTCAATGCAGCAACTTTTGCTCCATTCCCGACACAGAGATCTACTTCTCCCTTCGCCAATTGTCTACTTCTCCGCAGTCCCTGCACATTTGCACAAATGTGCGAGACACATCCGGTATCTAATATCCATGACGTAGAAGTACACAAGTTAGCCTCTATAACAAAGATACCAGAAGTTAAAGCTTCTGCAAGCTTCTTCTAAAGAAATCTGAGCTAAGGTTAACCAAATTCGAGCAACTATGATCTGAAGCAAGGTAAAGAGAGAAGAACTCAAGAGATGTAAGGAAGAAGGTAACCGAATTAGGTTACTTAGTTCTGTATATTTCTTTGATAACTTAGATTTACAATTTATAGAAATCTGTACAAATCACGATAGGGAAAGTGAATAATACTGCTGCCTATGTACATGGAGAATTAAGCAAGATTGAATACATAAAAGGAAACATCCTAAGTATGAGCAGATTGCGATTTCTCTTGATGTAAGTCAATCTCCAGCAGATTTGAAGCTATCAAACGGTCACATCTGATCTGATTTGATCTCTCAAAGTCTCCACTTGAATCCATGTCTTCAGCATCTTGGAACCCTCTGTTTGTATCCGAGGCTTTGTCACCTTGAGTGTTACTCAAGAAACTCAAGGCTTCACTCTCAGATCCTTCATGCTCTTCGTCTTCTATGTGTGCTTCTTCATGGTTCCTTTGCTCCTCAACATTCCCCCTCAAGATTGGTCGATGAAACTCGGTAAGACCAATCTTGGATAGGATCTTGTTGAGAACAAACGAGCTAGTCGCCTTGGTGAAAATATCAGTAAGTTGGTCTTGACTCCGTGTGTACATGGTTGAGATAGTCTCGTTCGTAATCTTCTCCCGGATGAAGTGACAATCAACTTCGATGTGTTTTGTCCTCTCATGGAATACCGAGTTTGCTGCAATGTGTAGGGCTGCTTGATTGTCACAATGTAGAGGAATCGGTTTTGTTGTGGTAAAGCCAAGGTCCTCCAACAATTGCTTCAGCCAGATAAGTTCACTCGTTGTATTTGCCATAGCTCGATATTCAGCTTCCGCGCTTGACCTTGCTACTACGGTTTGTTTCTTGCTTCTCCAGGTAACGAGATTTCCTCCAACGAATGTGCAGTATCCAGAGGTTGATTTTCGATCCGTCCTATCTCCCGCCCAATCTGCATCGCAATATCCAATGATCTCTGTGTGTTTGTTGTTCCTCATCCACACACCTTTGTTTGGTGTTCCCTTTAAATACTTGAGGATTCGGTCTACCATTTGCCAATGCGTCGTAGTTGGTGCATGCATCCATTGACTCACCTGATGCACAACAAAACTCAAATCAGGTCTTGTAATTGTAAGATATATGAGCTTACCTACAACGCGACGATATTGTTCTGCGTTTTCCAATGATTCCCCCTCGCGTTGATCTTTGAAATGTTCTTCAATCGGGGTGCGAACCGCCTTAGCGCCTAGCTTTCCTGTTTCACTTAAGAGATCAAGAGTATATTTGCGTTGAGAGAGAAAAATGTCATCTGCATCACGCGTAACTTCAATGCCAAGGAAGTAGGTGAGGGGACCAAGATCCTTGATATCAAAGACAGATTGCAAATAGGTTTTAGTTGCAGCAATACCATTCGTATCATCCCCTGTAAGTATAATATCGTCTACATAAACTAAAAGAACAATAGTACCAGATGACGTCTTTTGGATAAATAGGGAGTGGTCAGAATGACTGCGATTGAACCCTCGAGAGATAAGTGCATCATACAATCTGTGGTACCATGCCCGGGGTGATTGTTTCAGACCGTAAATGGCTTTGTTGAGTTTACAAACTCTTTTGTCGGTTGTGTAACCCGGGAAAAATATACAAATATTATATAATATAGAAAGTTCTAAAAACTAAAAACTACTTTAATACTAAATAATTTAGGATATAATATTTTCATAAATGATATAATCAAAATTATAATACTATTAGTTTCAAATAATTATTCCAAATGAAAAATATAATAATTTATCATTTTTAAAAATTTATTACCATATAAAATTAAAAAAATTTTAATTTAAATTTATATTAGATCAAAATACATAACTTTGTAAGCTATTTTTTTTTTATTTTTTTATTATCACAAAATGTATTAAAATTTTTTCTATTTTAATTATTTTAATTTGTTTATATTTTTTTAAAAAAAAATTCAAGCCTGAAGTCTGGCCTGAACCCGAAAAAAGCCCATAGGGCCGGGCTCCGGGCCGAAGATTTTTGGCCCGTTGGTTTTTCTATACACCCATTTTGATCCGATAGCTCTCTTGTCATGAGGTAGGTCAGTAAGGATCCATGTGTTGTTACGTTCAAGAGCATGGAGCTCCTCCTGCATAGCTTGCTGCCATTGTGCCGAATCTTTTGCTTGTTCATACGTTTGTGGTTCAAGACCCTGTTCAATGACACTTAAGAAGGTTTGGGCCGTTAGGGGAAAATCAGTTAAAGAAGCAACATCACCAATTGGGTGTACCACATTTGCAGCATGGGGAGGGTTGGTATGCGATATTCTCCACCACTCAGAAGGTGGTCGGCGTTCTCTGGTTCCTCGACGTAGAGGAGGAGCATGAGGTGGAGGGTTGTCAAGTGTTGCATCCAACAAAGCGGGATGGGACACACATTCCCCCTCAACTGGTAAATCAGGTGCAGCGGTTTGATCTCTGTTGAAGTGGTTGTAACCGCTTGTGTGGGAATTGAAGCAAAAGCCTCTTCCAAATGAGAATTTTGGTCCATGTGTGAAGGGGATGATGCCTCTGTAAGTGGAACCGAAGGACCAGAAGTGTCGGGGCTTGAAGAATCCTCATGAGAAGTAATAGGGGTAACTGAGGGGCTGGGATTCTGCACAACACTTAAACGTTGAAACGACGTTAGCAACTGTCCCGGATACATATTGGAATCTGTACCAGGAGGAACAAGATCTTCAACAACGTTCCAATCTTGCTTGTCAAAGAACGAAATATCTTCAACAAATTTCACTTCTCGTGATGTGTATGTGCGGTTTGTAGCTGGATTGTAGCATGAGTAACCCTTTTGATCAGCCGGGTATCCCAAGAAGAGGCACCGAATACTCCGTGAGTCGAGCTTGTTCCGATGACCTCCATCAACATGCACATAACACACACAGCCAAAAACACGTAAGTGGTCAAGGGAATCTTTACGTGATAGAGTACCTCAAAGGGAGACTTATCCCGAAGAACTTGTGTGGGAAGTCTGTTGATAAAGTGACATGCTGTTTTGACCGCATCACTCCAGTATGTTTTGGGCACATTTCGGTGAAAAAGGAGTGTTCGAGTGACCTCCATCAGATGGCGGTTCTTCCGTTCCGCAACTCCATTTTGTTGCGGTGTATTAGGGCATGATATCGTTGATGAATGATACCATGTTGATAAAGGAAGCTCCGGAAAGCAGTACTTGTATATTCCCCGCCATTATCTGTTCTTAAGCATTTGATCTTTGTAGCAAATTGGTTAGTAACAAAAGCGAGAAATGTCTTGAAAATTTCGAAAACATCACTCTTGTTTTTCATGAGATATAACCAAGTAAATTTTGTTTTCTCATCGATGAATGTAACGAAGTATTTGTAGTGATCTCTTGAAAAGATTGGCGAAGTCCATACATCAGAATGTACCAAATCAAAAGCATTGTCATAAGTTGTTGTGGATGTCGGAAAAACATAGCGACAATGTTTACCAAGCACACAAGCATCACAATGTCCATGAGTAACAATGTCTTTTGCTTGAGGAAAAAGTAAACGTAAAACCTTATTATGTGGATGGCCTAACCGAGCATGCCAAACAGAATCAGAAACATGAAATGTAGAATGAGGAAAACAATTCGAATCTTGAACATAGTAGAGGTTGCCCTTCTTTATTCCTTTGCCAAACGTTTGCTCAGATTTAGTATCCTGAAACAACACTTGGTTAGCAGAAAAAATAACTCGACAATCGGTGTCTTCAACAAATTTAGGAATAGACAAGAGATTTGTACTGAATTGTGGGACATAGAGAGCCTGAAATTCAATACCAAATAACTTAACGGTTCCATTGCCTTCAATGGGCACGAACTTACCATTAGCCACAGTAACCATGCCATAGGACTTATCAATACTAAGAAACAGATGTTTATCCTTAAACATGTGTGAGGTAGCACCAGAATCAATCACAATATGAGGTGTTAGAAGAGAAGAGAAGTTACCACTATCCTTCTCCTTCATTGCAAGGACGAATTGCTTGAATTCTTCTTGAGAGAAGGAGATGGTATTGCCGGCACTTAAGGCTGCTCCTTTCATGGGAGTATGATCTTTGTAACGAGAGGGTTTGAGGTGCGGATTAAGAATCCAACATCTATCTTTGGAGTGTCCCGGTTTCTTGCAGTGATCACACAGCAACGTCCTCTTCTCCCGTGAGGCTGGGTACCGTTTGGTGAAGTGTGCCATCTCAAGGGAGCCTGCAAACAAGTTTCTGCCATCCTCTTCACGTTTGATCATCATACATACCTCGGAGTAGGGCGGAAGTTTGGTTTGGCGTAGAATATGATACACCAAATCATTGTAGGATGTATCCAATGTAAGCAGAAGCCCAAACACCTTATCCTCCTCGGCACGTTCCAACGCTATTTTAGCATCCATCGTGACAGGTCTAATCTCTTCCAATTCATTCCAAAGAGCTGTGTAGTCGCCTTGAATCTTGTTAAAAGGCCGGCCTTGCTGTTGCAACATAGACAACTTCTTTTTGATTTCATAAATATGGCTAATGTTCGATAAGTTACCGTAGACATCTTTGAGTGCGTCCCACAAAGCTTTTGCTGAATCCAGGGCTATGTAGGATTGGAGCACATTCTGATCAAGCGATCCTTGCAAAAGGACCAGGGCTAGTTGGTCTTCTTGATGCCATTTCGCCCTTTCAACACGAGCAGCTTGTTGGGTTTGCGGAACTTGCACGGGAACTCCTTCTTGCGTCTCAGCAACTGGAGAGGAAGGGAACTCGTGTTCAACAATGTGGTGCCATAACCCCTTGCTACTCAGTGCAGCTTTGGCTTCTTTGGACCAATAAAAATAGTTTTCACCATTTAAGGTGATAGGAAAGGGTTTCAAGGAATTCTCCATTATCAACCGAACAGATTTGGGGAAATGGATCAGAAAAGATCAGCTTTGGCTTCTTTGGACCAATAAAAATAGTTTTCACCATTTAAGGTGATAGGAAAGGGTTTCAAGGAATTCTCCATTATCAACCGAACAGATTTGGGGAAATGGATCAGAAAAGATAATATGAGAAGAGTAGAGACCGTAGAACGTTAGAATTGGACCTTAGAGCTCTGATACCATGTAGAAAAATAAAATACGGAAATAAAATAAGACAAATAGAAAAGAACGGAATTACTTTTATTGCTACATCTTTTCTTCTTCTTCTTGTTACATTATAATGAAAATAATCCATACATTTATAGGAAAAGTTATTGAAAGAAACAAGGAAATAAAGATATGAAAGAAACAAATAAGGCAAAATATAATTGACACGATATATATTTTATTCTTAATTGATATAATGCCTTTAATTATTATCAATCATATCAAATCTCCATATTTTGTTTCTATTTCAACATTCCCCTCAAGATTGATTTTGAAAGAATTCAAAAATCAATCTTGAAGATAAAACAAAATGATGAAAAATTTCACTGTTATTAGAAGAATCCATAGACACCAAATTTCATTCATTTAGAGAGTACTAACCTTTTTCAAATCACTTCGCTTGACTTTAAAGTTCTAGCTTTAACTCTTTTTGTCATAGCATCTTGCTTGATCTTAGAGTTTTTAGCTTTGACTTCTTTTTGTCATAGCACATCGTTTGAATCTGGTTTTTTTACTCCCTTTTGAACGATTTGCATATATGAACATCCAAAACGCAAAATAAAAGAAGAGATTAGAAAATTAGAAAAAGAGAAACATATAGTTCAGATCGCAACGCTGCTCTGATACCATGTAGAAATCTGAGCTAAGGTTAACCAAATTCGAGCAACTATGATCTGAAGCAAGGTAAAGAGAGAAGAACTCAAGAGATGTAAGGAAGAAGGTAACCGAATTAGGTTACTTAGTTCTGTATATTTCTTTGATAACTTAGATTTACAATTTATAGAAATCTGTACAGATCACGATAGGGAAAGTGAATAATACTGCTGCCTATGTACATGGAAAATTAAGCAAGATTGAATACATAAAAGGAAATATCCTAAGTATGAGCAGATTGCGATTTCTCTTGATGTAAGTCAATCTCCAGCAGATTTGAAGCTATCAAACGGTCACATCTGATCTGATTTGATCTCTCAAAGTCTCCACTTGAATCCATGTCTTCAGCATCTTGGAACCCTCTGTTTGTATCCGAGGCTTTGTCACCTTGAGTGTTACTTAAGAAACTCAAGGCTTCACTCTCAGATCCTTCATGCTCTTCGTCTTCTATGTGTGCTTCTTCATGGTTCCTTTGTTCCTCAACATCTTCTTCCTCTGATCTTCCAGGTAGAGTCTGCAATTTCTATACCAATGTCCATCAGCATGACAGAAATAACACTCTTCCTTCTTGGGTTTGGTCTTAGGCTTAGTGACAACACTTGTCACTTTCCTCTTGCCCTTACCTTTGGAACGCTTCCTTTTGCTGGAACTCTTTCCAACAACCACCATATCATTCTTTCCTTGGCTCCCAACTTTCTCTTGGAATGATATATTCAACTTATCAACCATCAATGAATTGTCCATGTCATCTAATTGCTCACGCAATTCCGAAGACATCTTTCCAAGCATCAAGCTGGACACGTCCAGATCATCATCCTCATGCTTCCAATAAGCATCATTGATCGATCTAGAAGTCGTGGTCAGAGGCTTATCCTTCATAAAGATATATCGCATGGTGAGATTAACCATATTCCTGCAACAAATATGTACTACAGAAAAAGACAAACAAACAGGCAGAAGATATGCAAGAAGATATGCAAGTCGCTTAGTACACATACTAACACAAACAATAAATGCAATATGACAGGCTCCCACTAAGAAAAACACCCTCAATGAGTTTCTAAGTGAGCTAGGATCCATATTTCACATGCTTTTGAGTCAGCTAGGGCATGACGCTCAAAAACATGCTATTTAGGTAGACAACACATTGTCAATATTCACATCCTATGTGATTTCTAGATGAGTATGGGATAGTGATACGCTATCACTGCATGTTCCTCATCTCATCCTTACTATCAGGTCCAAGTCCGACTTGATAACCCAATTCAAGCTCAACCATATTTGAGCTATGAGAATCACGATTTCTCCATACTGCCTCACCAAGATAGTCAGGTACGCTCAGCTAGGGCATGACCCGTAACCATGACGATCGAGGC
>NW_010966774.1:1197176-1220243 GCF_000463585.1 Tarenaya hassleriana
TTGTTTGCCTTAGATTCGATACCAGAACCCTCTCAATATCCTAATTCAGATATTTGATTCGAGACAACGATTGTACAATCAAAACTCTGAATTCTGGATTTGTCATTGAGCTTGGTCTTATGTGAGGCTTTGATTCCAATTCTGATAATTGATCCGACACAACGATTGTTCGATCAAAAGCCTGAATTTTGGAATCCCGGATTGTCTGAGGTCCAGACCGTCTGGTCTAGCCTGTGGACCGATCGGTCTGACCAGCTCAGACCGCTCTGAGTTTTGGTCTTGGTCCGAGACCCAGACCGGTCGGTCCAACCTTTGGACCGATCGGTCCGGACCTATTCAGACCGAACGGAATGATCACTGATCTCGAAGTCCCAGATCGGTCTCGATCGATCGGTCCAGTCTCTCGGACCGAGTGCAGACCAACCTTGAAGATCGAACGTTTCACCAGACCCGGACCGATCAGTCCCAAGACTAGACCGGTTGGTCTGTTGAACGTGTTCTGACATCCTCTTTCGGTCATCGGTCCAGACCGGTCGGTCCAACCCTTGGACCGATCGGTCTGACCTAATTTGACCTAAAAGGGAATAACCGCCGTCACGCGTAAACCGATCGGTCTACACTCTAGACCGGTCGGTCCACGCGATGGACAGACTTCGGATCTCGGTTTCGGGTCCCGAAAACTAGGGTTTTCAACCCCGTTTCGACGCACCGTCAAGCCTCCCAAGAACCCTTGCTCATCCATGCATCATTCAACAATCAAAATCATCAAACACGCATAGATCTAATGTTTACATGCATTCTAACAATTAAAATCATGAAAACATGCACATTGCTTACATGCA
This sequence comes from Tarenaya hassleriana, assembly GCF_000463585.1. Classification (NCBI taxonomy): domain Eukaryota; kingdom Viridiplantae; phylum Streptophyta; class Magnoliopsida; order Brassicales; family Cleomaceae; genus Tarenaya; species Tarenaya hassleriana. Next base: position 1,198,019 of record NW_010966774.1, read on the forward strand.
TTTTAACAATTAAAATCATGCAAACTATCATAGATCCATTTTTTACATGCATTCTAACAATTAAAATCATGCAAACAAGCAACATGCACGACGATATATAGGAAACCAGGTTCTGATACCACTGTTGGATTCCCTGCGGGTTTCTAGCATGCGATCTCATCGATCTAGGGTTTGGTTTCTAGGTTTCATGCAGCGGAAGAAAAAGATCTAAACCTAGCCAAACGTCACACAAAACCAATTGTGCAATGACTCGAAAGAACGTGTATATCACCGTGGGATTCGAATACTTACCTCGTTCTATCAAGATCTGGAAGTATCAATCGATCCAGGGCCTGTTTTAATCACCAAGAGTTGAAAGCACAACCCCTCTACACGTATCCAGACCGGCTGGATGAATTCCAACACTTTGGAACGTATCTGCTAGGATTTGTGAAGAAAAAACGATGTCCTAGACTTGGAATCGATATTCCGATGTTTAGAACTCAAGAGAAAGCTTCTCCAAGGCTCTAGGAAGTGTCTAGGACGTCTGAGAATGATTGCTTAGGGTTTGTGGCGGCTCCCCTCATTAATTAGAATTGCCCAAAACCCTAAAACGTGAAAAAGAAAACTGTCCCGTAAGTCGGACCGTCTGGTCTAGGTCTAGACCGGACGGTCTAACCTTCAACGCAGAATGGACGTTCCGTTATTCCTCGCAGAACGGACGGTCCTGACGTCTGGACCGTCCGGTCCATGTCTGGACCGGATGGTCTGGACCTTGCAGAACGGACAGTCCATTTTCCACTGGAACGAACGGTCCAGAACGGCTGGATTGGACCGGACGGTCTAGCCATCTGGAACTCTTCCAGATCATTCCGTCGTTCCTTTCTCGCGTTGTTCTCTTCAAGTGTGATCCATCCCTAACGGTGTGTGACCCTGTAGGCCCATTCGAAGTGGTAGTGGCTTTGAAAACTCTTTCTCGAACCACAAGTCATGGTTAGCCTCTAGCAAGACGCCATGACTACCCACCTAGAATAGAGTTAGAGGTGATCTAACAAAGCCAGCAATAGTTCGAGTTCTGATCCTCTGTCTCACGATGTCATATGTTGAACAAGGGCATGGTATGAGCCACCCTTCAAGTTCAACAGCTTACTCGTCTAGGCAAATCGACTGATAAAATAGATGTACATTCATCTATAGCGTGGCCACGCATTTTCACAGTCCGATTTCCACGAGGGGCCCAGCGACATCTCTCTTGTTAAGGAGGTGACAAGTCCCATATTGCATGTCTACTATCTCCATATGATTCGTGAACGTATCTGATCAACGCCGTTATAATCATCCGGTTAAAGACGACGTTTGACGCAGTCAAGACACGCCACTCCTCATATCAGATACTCTAGACATCTCAGGTCTGAGGATCCAAGAAAGACACGCCCCCCCTCATATCAGATCCTCTAGACATCTCAGGTCTGAGGATCCAAGAACGAACCGCTGTATGAGATTCAAGTCATGACTCATGTCCATGTGACAATCTCATGTGGGTCATCCAGTCACTCGTTCCAAGTGAGTACCCATGATTGTGATTTGCATCCAATGCATATGATCATCATTATCAATCACACATCATGCTGGTCTTAATTCATCACTGTTCCCACAATGAAAACTGACCAGAGAGTTTAGAATCATCTGCAATGATTCATGGATATCTACCGAAATATAACAAACATGCCAATCATATCACGGGAAAAGTAATGCATTCATAAACCAATGAATCAATACATAGTCTAAATGTCATATCACGGATCGTCGTAGAGCATTACAACCAACAGGCTCATGTGAATCAATTTATTTAATGTGTAATACGAATCAAATATATGCAAAATTTCATCTTCAATAATACAACGTTGGTATGATACAAAAACAATGTTATTTAAAGGTTTTAACACAATACCAATCAAATATATGCGAAATTTCATCTTCAATAATACCACCTTCATAATAATCAGAATTGTCATAACATACTATGGTACATATATATGACTATAACATATTACAAATGCTAAAACAACGAAAAACATAAAAATTAGAAGAAAAGAATAACAAGATCCACAAATATACATGAAAAAACCGATATTTTGACAGTAGCTTGTATGTTTCTAATTTTCTCATTGATTTACCCTTAATTTCGTCTAATTTCGTCAGATTTTTAAGATAAAATAGAAAAAAAAAGAAGAGAGAGAAATCACAGAAGAGAGAGAAAGCTTGGTGGAGATTAATGGTGGGAGGAGAGAGAAATCGGGAAAAAAAAGGAGGAAAGAGAAACCGAAAAAAGAAGAGAGAGAAATAAAGGTTTTTTTAGGAGAGATTTTTTTAATTAAAAATTAAATATAAAATAATATTATAAGGTTATTTTGGTAATCTAACAAAAAAGAGGGTAGATTGGATGTTGAAATTTTTTTTTTAAGAGGAGGGTAGGAGTAGAAGTGTTTGTAGCACATTGAGGGTATTTTAGAAGTTGACCCTATGAGGTCCATGCTCTTGATATTTTCGGACGGATTGGGGGTAGATTTTGGGTTTCGAGCTTTATTGACACCTTTACAAATATATATATACGCACTAGTGCTACTATATCGATAAATACACACACTCGTATATGGGCTTTTATAAAAAAAATACCCCTAATATGCTACATGTACTTTGCATACCCTTGAGAAGAGGGAGAAAAAAACAACTTCAAACATATCCTTATAAATGTGTTATTCCTATAATACCTATTGACACGTATTTTGGGTGACGTTTTGATATAGGATGTCTAGCGTATTTCACTTTATTTTACATATTTGTAGGCATTCTAGGGCACATTTGGTTTCGATATTGCTTGATTGTGTTCTTTGGTGTTTAAACAGATTTTCATGCATAAAAAGAGCAAAAAAAGTGGAAAACATGGGCTGCAGAACATCACGGATGAAATGGGAACATTTGGAGTGTTTCTAGGGAAAACGTGAAGCTCAGAAAACGTCAGATCTTGCAAGTTTGATAACTTTCACACTACAAGCTCAAAAAACATCATTGGAAAGCTCTCTTTGATATCTACACATAGACGCCAAGATCACCAAAATCCGATGTCGGAACAGGAAGTTATGAGCAAATTCGTGAAGCCCGTCAAAACTGCAAAGTCACACGGTCATGTCACTTGTGTAGACACGATCGAGTCACTTAAAATCCGGAAATTTTCCAAATTTTCCCAAAAGAAATAGGAGATAATTAGGGTTAGCCTCCAAGGTCGAATTCATTCAGACTTTTCATAGAAAACACACCCTAGAGCACACAAAGAGGGAGATTATCAAGAGGCAAGAGATGGAGTAGAAGACGGAGATTAAGAAGCAGAAAAATCGACTAAGCATTCTTCCTTTCTTGTAGTTTACGATGTTTTGTTGTATTGATACGAACCCCAATGTCTCAATGTTTAGCGAGTAGTCCCATAGCTGTAGGTTAGGGATTTTCTATGTAGAGATCTTTGGTTTTTATTTCTAGACTTTGTGGATCTATTTATTCCATTCAGTTTATTGAATTGTTCTTAATGCTTTTGATCTAGTTGGTCATTTGGTTGAATGAACTTAGGGTTTTAATTCACATAGACATATGAGATTCTAATCTGGAACTAATTCAATAAATAGAACAGGTATCGCATCGAAAGATGGGTATTTGCCTAGGAAATATGATAGCGTTCGTTCATGTATCTAGAGTTTTAGACTATTGAATCGAGAGATTAGTAGGACTAAACCTGGATAGTGAGGTTAGACTTGGGAGAGTTAATCTCTACCTCAGAGCTTGAATTCCCTGGATTGGATAGATAAACCACTAAGTTTGCATCTTTTGAAAGATCCTTGCATGTAAGGCAATCCCGAAGCCTGCAGTTCGTCATTCATAGTTTTAAAAACCGTTTTATCGTTTGCTTTGTTACCTTCTCACACTCACAGACTTGGATTTAGATTTGATTCAGTTGTCTATTTGTCCCTGTGTTCGACCCTAGCTACTACACACGATCTGTACACTTGCGGTTAATTGTTGAGTCTAGGAATATTATTACTTGATCATATTTCTGCACCTAGATTTACGACATCAATGGGGTTCAACGACAGAAACATTAATGAAAAGAGAGAGAAAAATAGTTTTCAATTTTCTAAGCAAAAATATTTAAATATTTTAAAATTTTTAAAATTCCCTCCATAACAAAAATTTTAAAGTTTTTCTAGAAATTTTAAAAATTTTCATTGTAACTAGTGTGACCAGTGTGACCATAATTGAATTGTGAACGGTGTGATCAGTGCGACCATAGTTTAATATTAAGTAGTGTGACCACTATGATCAATGTGACTCATATGACCAGAATCGAATTTTGAACGGTGTGACCAGTTTGACTAATGTGACCAGTGTGACCATGACTAGTGTGACCAGTGAAATATTCTGAATGGTATGACGAGTGTGACGTACATTTGTTTCGTTGCTAATATGTTTCATTACTGCCCCGAAAATTCATTTGAGATTAGATATGCGCTTAAATATAAATAACATATATTTCATTCATTGAATCAAATCTTATATAATACCAAACTTGCCTTCAATTTTTTTTTGCTATTTTTCGGTTTTCGGCCGAATCGTGAACGATAGATGAGGTCTTCGATGAAGATGTCGTTGATGAAGAGGTGATAAAGAGAAAAGAGTTGAGAGAGAAACAAGTTGAGAGAGAGAAAAGTAGAGACATAAAGGAAATTATGTCTTTTGCTTCTTTTATTTTTTTAGGGTTTTGGAGTGTAATGTGTTAAGTGAATGTAGAAAAGTAAAGATATTTTTGCTATTTTCTAGTATATACGTATAAATAAGACAACTTATATATAGGTTTACATAAGTCTTGTAGTCGAAGATGACCAATGTGGAGATTTTTGGATAAGAAAAAACCTAATTTTAATTTGTCAAATTGAAATAGAAAAAGAGAACTCGAATTTAATTATTTGTTCAAATCGCATTTTTATTTTCAGTTTCAGTACAAAACTTTTTGTACAAGGAAAACCTAATATAGCTTTTTAAATTGAAATAGAAATTACACAAACCAATTTAATTATCTGGTCGTAGTTTGCTTTGGTCTAACCATAAAAACGGTTTAATAAGAATTCTAATTTCGAAATGTACGTGTCTGTTATTAAATAAAAATCGGTATAGTAACAAAGAAAACTAAAAGACATCTAATTTTGTTGTAAGAATTAGTTATAAATAAACAGAATGTCCAAAATTAGGTTATTTCTTCAATCTCTAAATAGAATGCTAAATGGTAACCATTTCCCACAGTTCAATTTCTAAAGACAACTATTCGGCCCGAGAAAAGAATCATCGCCTAACCAAAGATATCCAAAGTTCGTCTGTCACAATGAAGGTTTGGCTCATGTGTTTTCTCGTCATGACAGCGACCCTAACGGTCGATTGTGCCATGGCCGAGACCGAGCCGACGAGCAATATCTTTGTCGGCGGTTCGAGACGTTTCCTAAAAGAAGAACATATCGATTATTCAAAAATTAAACCAAATCCCATCCAGAATCAATCTCCACCTAACCCTTATCATCGGGGTTGCTCTTACTCCACCGGTTGCAAGCATTACTAAGGTTTCACCATCTCATATAATTTGCGAAATTAAGAATGTATTTGTTAAATATGTATACAAATATTGTTCAATGAATTCTTTTGGAAAAGTATGACAGCTTGTTTGCTAATATTATATGTAATGAATTGTTTTTACCAGAGAAGGAGAATGCAAAGAAATCTCTGGATATTGATTTTTCATCCAAGTATTACATGATGTATATACAAATAATCTGTATAAGAAGATATGGAAGCTAAATCTACACAATTAGGAAGTCACTTATAACAGTTATAATACATAAAAGGAATGGAATTAAAAAAATCTGCAGATTCTCTCAATTACCTATAATTACCACATGGCTGCCATTTCATCATCCTTCCTTATATGTTAACAGTTCGTCCTAATAAATTGTGAGGTTAGATATATGAGATGATATATTTTTATTAAAAAAATCAGGAAAATATCGAATTTGTTTTTTATTAATTAATTTATTAGATTAGACTATCAACGTGATAATCCATAAATTTAAAAAAAATAGTTGGTCTGCGGACCAAGAATTGATCCAGGGCTGACCAAACCCTGTTGACAAAGAGAGATCGCTGTACCACGGTAAAAAGAGGACGAACCAAACGAAGGTTTTGGTCCGGACCTGACCAAGATTTGGTCTGCCGGACCAGACCTGGGTGAGTCATCTCACGATGAAATTCTTTCACCGTTGATCTGCCACCTCCTGCTTCGTTTTTGCCGAGTTTTACCCCATGCTACCGCCTCCTGCTTGCTCAAACTTCTCTTTCACACTTCTTTACCCTCTTCTTTTTTATTTAAGTGAGAGATCTCACTACTCTCTTTTTCATTCTCATGCTCTCTCTCTCTTTCTCTCTCAAGAACTCTGTGAAATATCACCGAGTGATTGACTCCGCCTCAAGCTCAATTCGTGATGAATCTGAGCAAATCAAAACGAGAGAAATGCAACAAAGCATTCCCAAAGGTCAGAGAACTCCAGAGAAACCATTGGTGAGTGATTTGGATTTAAGTCGAAAATTTTAATTTCATTGATTCTGGAGTTTTATGAGTTTCTTGTAAGGAATGTCCAACCCGACATGTCCTCAAACTTCACGGTAAGCCCTAAACCACGAGACGAAAGGAATTGGTAATTCGGATGGACTAGAACCCGATTTAACGTACCAGAGGATAAAATGAATTGAAAGTGAAATGTTAAAAGATACCGTGCTTGGATACTTACTTAGACGCATATAAGTATTCCTGATAATTACCTGAATCAAGACTTATAATTATTAATAAATGGGAACGTGTGTATGCATGAATAATGATTGGAATGCATGACTGTCTATGGTTGAGAGTATTGAATGATGAATTCCTTCATGTGGACAAAATTTGGAGGTAGGAAAATTGTTCTTCAAAGTTAGGCACCTCCATTTGACAACCTAAGCCACCATTTTTGAAGCCATTTTGTTTGAAATTTGCAGCCATTTTTGTTGAAGAAATTGGTACTAGAACCGGTATAAATAGAGAGGGTTTGGGCGTGCAAATGAATCACAGCAACAACAAAGAGAAACACAAGAGAGAAAGAGAGAAAGAGAGAAGGAAAGTGAAAAATAGTTTTGAGCGGTTTTGATCAAGTGATCGATCGGATATCGATCTTTTATCCGATCAATCTGAAATTTTGTGGTGAACTTCTACCTCTTTGTTCTTGGTTTTGACCGATTGGATTTTGCTTTCAACGGTTAGAATTAAAGAAACGAAGGTTTTACCGGAGCTATTCATCCAAACCATATTATATCTGATTGTTGTGAAAATCAGATGGGGTGGATTCTTCTCCAATCGAAGTGAAATTTGGTATGCTCATTCTAGACCTTCTATTTTTTTATTTGTACGGTGGGATTTAGCATTGGTTACTGGAATCAGAATCTAAAGGGTTGACTTGTTACCTAAGTTACAACTTGTTAAGTTGTGCTCTCTTGGAATATTGAAGTTAGAATATTGATGTGTATATTCTATAACCTCAGGTGTGTTTCTTGTATAAGAGAGGTTGTTGTGTGGACGTTTAAATCCAGTTATAGTGAATTTTTGGGTGGACTACGGTCCCGTGGTTTTTACTCTTCACACTGAGGGGATTTTCCATGTTAAAAATTGTTGTCTCGTTTGATTTCGATACCATTGCACTAGATATTGTCGTCCTCACATGTTTACACAAGTTAGAGGTTCGTGTTACTGATCTGTGATAAATGATCGAAGTAACGTAAAATCCCTAACAAGTGGTATCAAAGCACCCTGGTTGTGCGGTGCACTTGTGTAAACGATGGAGGCAAATACTAGTCGGATGGTCAGTTCAAACGGTACCAACTATCATGTGTGGAAAGGCAAGATGGAGGATATGCTCTACGTGAAGGAATGTCGTCTATCATTGATCGCCGAGGAAAAACCGGAAGGCAAAACTGATATGGACATTGTTGCATCGACAAGTTTTTGCCTTGATACGACAATGGGTGGATGATAATGTTTTGAACCATGTGGCTGGTGAGACTAATGCTCGGTCGTTTGGAGCAAACTGGAGCAGTTGTACGCTCGGAACACTGGAAATTGCAAGTTGTACTTCATCATGAAGTTGGTTGATTTGAAGTACGCCGAAGGAAGTCTAGTGTCAAATCACTTGAATGTATTTCAAGGTCTGTTGAACCAATTGTCATATATGGGGATCACCTTCGAAGATGAGGTTCAGAGCTTGTGGCTTCTCAACACACTTCCCGGTTTGTGGGAGACATTCAGGATGTCATTGTCGAATTCAGCTCTAGATGGTGTCATCTCGATGGAATACGCAAAGAACTGTATTCTAAATGAAGATACGCGAAGACAATCTCAAGAAGCTTCCTAAGAGTTCTGATATTCTGATATCTTAATCGAGGGGGAGGAGTCTTAATCGGAATCCGAAGGAGAAGAATCGGAGCAGGAGCAAATCTAACAAATTTGCAAATGTGGAATGTCACTATTGCCACAAGAAATGGCATATCAAGAAAGACTGTTGGAAATTGAAGAAGGACAACAAAAAAGGAAATAAATATGAGGACAACGAGGAACGAGTTGCAGTTGCAAGGCAAGAGTTCATGATCATGGTCGATGATGAAATGATCAATCTCGCATGCCATGAGACCAGTTGGGTTATTGACAGTGGAGCTTCTATTCATGCTACATCATGACGTGAATTCTTTGCTACCTACACTCCAGGTAACTTTGGTTCCATCAAGATGGACAACGATGGTTCGGCTCAAGTCGTTTGCATTGGAGATACTACTTGGAGACTAGTCTTGGTACTAGACTTGTGCTTAGGGATGTTAAGCATGTTCCAGATGTTCGTCTTAACTTGATCTCAGCGGGAAGACTGGATGGAGAAGATTTCTGCAGTACATTCAGCGGTGGTCAATGGGAACTTACCAAAGGTTCCATGGTTGTGGCTCAAGGTGGTCTTCGTCACTATACTTGATGCATGCTAAGCTTTCTAAGGATATCATTAATGCCTTAGAGAGTGAAGATGCTATTGAGTTGTGGCACAAAAGGCTCGGACATATGAGCGAAAGGAATGTTTGTGCTGGCGAATAAGGAGGTTCTACAAGGAATCTCAAGAATGCATTTGAAGAAATGTGATCACTGTTTTGCGGGGAAACAAAACAGAGTTGCGTTCAAGTCTTCTATACCTTCTAGAAAATCAGAGATTCTCGATTTGGTGCACTCAGATGTGTGTGGTTCATTGAAGAGGAGATCAATGGGTGGTGCCTCATATTTTGTCACATTCATCCATGATCATTCGAGAAAACTGTGGGCGTATACGAAGGACTAAGGATCATGTTTCAGGTATCTTCAAGCAGTTTCAAGTCTTGGTAGAGAGATAGACTGAGAAGAAGTTGAAGTGTATCTTAAGTGATAATGGAGGTGAATACTCCAGACCGTTTGATGCCTATTGTCGTGAACAAGGCATTAAGCATGAGAAGACGCCGTCGAAGACACCATAGTTGAATGGGTTGGCGGAAAGGATGAACAAGACGATCATGGAGAGAGTTCGTTGTCTGATTTCTCAGTCAGGCTTACCGAATTCTTTTTGGGGAGAAGCTTTAAACATCGTGGTTCATGTTTTGAACCTACCACCTAGTGTTTCATTACATGGTGATGTTCCAGAGAGGGTTTGGAGTGGCAAGGATGTTTCCTACAATCATTTGAAGGTCTTTGGGTGTAAAGCGTTTGTTCACATTCCAAAGGATGAGAGATCAAAGCTGGATATGAAGTCGAGGCAGTGCGTGTTTATCGGATATGGTCTTGATGAAATGGGATACAGATTCTATGACCTAGTGGAGAAGAAACTTGTCAGAAGTAGTGACACTGTGTTCATGGAGGATCAAACCATACTTGATATTCAGAAGTGCAAAAATCAAATTCAAAGTAGTGAAGGTTTGATCGACTCATGAACAATTCCTCGAACAACAACTAAGGAATCTGTTAAAGGTGAGGTGCAAGGAGAAACACCTGGTAAAGATTCTCCCGTACAGATCGATGACGGTGTTGGTGAAGACCAATGGGATGAGTCACCAACAACCGAAAACTCACCGGTGTTGAGAAGATATGAGAGAGCTCGGACACCATCGACGAAGTGTAGCCCTAGTGAGTATGTATTACTTACTGAAGGGGGAGGATCAGAAAGTTATGGTGAAGCTCTTGGAGATGAGCACAAAGATGAGTGGCTGAAGGCCATGAATGACGAGATGGATTTTTTGTACAAGAATCAAACGTTTGAGTTGGTGAAGTTGCCAGAGGGCAAACGGGCGTTGCTTAACAAATGGGTGTTCAGGGTTAAGCATGAAGAACACAGTTTGCATTCTCGATACAAGGCTAGGCTGGTTGTAAAAGGTTTCAAGCAGAAAAAAGGAGTTGATTTTGATGAGATCTTTTCGCCGGTTGTGAAGATGTCATCCATACAGGTTGTTATGGGATTGGCAACTAGTCTTGATTTGGAGGTTGAGCAAATGGATGTGAAGACAACTTTCCTTCATGGTGATTTGGAGAAAGAGATCTACATGGTGCAACCTGAAGGCTTTGTGGGAAGGGCAAAGAAGATTACGTTTGTTGGTTGAAGAAAAGCCTTTACGGGTTGAAGCAAGCACCGAGGCAATGGTACAAGATGTTTGAGTCAGTTATGGGGGAGCATGGTTACAAGAAGACGACTTCAGATCATTGCGTGTTTGTGTAGAGGTTTTCGGATGATGATTTTATCATTTTGCTTCTCTACGTGGACGACATGTTGATTGTGGGTAAGAACATGGAGAGAATAATGGAGTTGAAGAAACAACCCGGTCAGTTCTTTGCTATGAAAGATTTGGGACCAGCGAAGCAAATTCTTGGGATAAGAGTTGATCAGGACAGAAGCAACAAGTTGTTGTATCTGTCGCAGGAGAAGTACATTGAGAAAGTACTTCAACGGTTCTATATGGAGAAGTCTAAAGCCGTAAATTCTCCTCTTACTTCACACTTTAGATTGAGTAGTCAACAGAGTCTGAGTACAGGCTCAGTGAAGGAGGAGATGAGACGAGTTTCATACGCCTCTACAGTGGAAAGTTTGATGTATGCTATGGTTTGTACACGACCGAATATAGCTCACGCTATTGGGACTGTCAGTCGGTTTCTTTCTAATCCAGGAAGAGAACATTGGCAGACAACGAAGTGGATTGTGAGATATCTTCGAGGGACTATCGGTTTGAGAATCGTGTTTGGAGGTGATAAACATTTGAGCGGTTTTGATCAAGTGATCGATCTCTTATCCGATCGATCCAAAATTTTATGGACACTCTTATTTCTTGATTCTGACCAGTTGGATTTTGATTTCAACGGTTAGAATTAAAGAGACGAAGGTTTTACCGAAGTTGTTCGACCAGGGGGTTTCAAACTGCGGTAGATCTGATTGCTATGAAAATCAGACGGTGGATTCTTCTCCGATCAAGGTGAAATTTGGCATGCTCACTCTAGACTCTATGTTCTTTGATTTGTACGGTGGGATTTAGCATTGGTTACCGGAATCAGAATCTAAGGGGTTGACTTGCTACCTAATTTACAGCTTGTTAAGTTGTGCTCACTTGGAATATTGTTAGAATATTGACGTGTATATTCTATAACCTCGGGTGTGTTTCTTGTATAGAGAGGTTGTTGTGTAGACATTGTAATCCAGTTATAGTGGATTTTTGGGTGGAGGAGAGGTTGTGCTATGCATATGGTGAGTTCTGACGTACGTGTGTAATGCACACTTAGAGATGAATTGACGATATTGACGATAAACTCCGAAAGGGTCGAGTTATTACTGGTATCTTCAATGAGGAAGCAGGTAAGTGGATGTATTACAACCTGACCCATGTGCCAGGGCACGCAGAGATGATTTGACGGCTGTTGTCCGATGATTTATTCTTCAGACTGATTGTGTTGTTTTTATAAAAGAATGATTGATTGTATATATGTTGTCGTCTGTATACGTATGTATAAGTATGATTGCTTGTTGGTTGGCCGATTTCAATGAGTGAGGTATTCGGGTTACACCCAAATCATTCGCTAAGCAAGTAGCTTAGGACGTTGTTATGCAACGTTTCAGGTTAGGAGAATCTCGAGGAGTGGTAATGAAAGTCTGTAATACATATCAGTGAAAAGTTCTACCACCGATTTTTCCAAAAAGAAATCATCCATCGGTGGAGATATCATACCGAAAAATATGAAGATACATCTATTAACATAACTACGCCTACCCCACATGTCGATTTTTTGCTCCGCCTCACCTATTCCGCCTCACCTCGTTATGATATCAAAGCTTCTCTACTCCGCCTCACCTATTCTCTATGTATAATCTTCTTCTTCTTCACCTAACATAGCTACCAGACCTTCTTCTTCTTGTAGAGTTGTTTCTCTGCTTTCTTCCCCATAGGCCCTTACCCTAATCCCCTCTACATGCATACCGCAGATTCTTCAAATTTGTCTCTTGTCTCTAAAAAGCTGCTCGCTGAGCTCAACTACGATATTAGGTTTCGGTCAATAATCAAGGTTCACACCGCAAAAAAAACTTGGCTTCAATTACGATACTATCTCTAAACCCGAAGCTGATCATCTAGATTATAGTGCTTGGTTACGCTATAATGAGTTAGTTGGTATTCGGTTCTCCTCTGAAATTGCACGCCTTATCATGTATCTTAATGACGCAAATCTGATATGTACAACTCTTGAGACAATGTTTAAACACAAGAATGCTTCAAAATTTTCTCATCTTGAACAATAAATAGAGAACCTGCGACATGGTTCCCTGAACTTAAACACGTTCTTTAACAAATGTATACAATTTGGTTGTTCAAAAAGAACACCAACATTATAATTTAGCCCCAAAACGTTTCTAATTTTGTTGTTTTTCAATCCTCGACCAAAACTCAACTATCAAACCCAACAAAATAAATCTAGAACCTTTTGTACCCATTGTGGTATTTCTGTCCACACCATCTCTCGTTGTTACAAACTATAAGGTTACCCTCCCACTTCCCATTTGTCCTCACCTTGAAATCAAAATTGATCTTCCAAATCCCCTTTATTGCCCAAACCACGTTATGGAAATATGGACAAAGTGTAGAATACAGTTAATTTGTTAAACTCATATGTTGAAATTGTTGTTATTTCCCATAAACCCTCTGCTGAGAATTCCACAGGACGATCCACACTCGAGTAGATACATGCCTTATTCGATCAGTTTCAATCTAATCTCAAAGGACTAAGCAGTTTTCTCATAGACTCAGATGGTACAACTATATATTTTTTCTGACATTTATACCAAATCTTTAGCTACTGTTTTTTGGATACTTGACACCGACGTTAATAGGTATATATCTAACATGTTCATATCACTCTTTCAAAAGAAATTTTAATATTTGTTTCATTCTCACGCTCACATCATCCTACATTTCATTTCAATCTATTAAGTATAAGTGCTCTCACTAAAAAGATTTCTTGCATTGTCTTTTTATCATGTTTCTTATGTGATCCAAGACTCTATTCAATGTTTGATGATTGGGAAAGATAAACAACAGAACAACCTATATTATTTCAATGCACAGTGTGATTCCCAAGCCTTCTCTTTCACTTCAACAACATTCTGCAATGCACTTTCCATTTCAACTTCCATTAATTTATGGTACGTACGCTTAGACGCCCTCCTTACCTGCGTGTTCAAGCTCTTAATCAATCTTCGCAGTTCTAGTTCTCACCAATAAAAGAGTCTCATCTACAATGCTCTGTATGTCTGTTAGCAAAGCAACGAAAATTTCCTTTTAGTTTCGAGCTACTTATCTTTGCATCTAGCATGTAAAACATCCTCTTCAAAGGAACTAACTTGCATTTTTTCGAAGATTTTTATCATTGTCGATATTTATCATTCCCGCATAAATGACATTGAATCAATTCCTCATCATCTTTCTAGTAAATCATACAATTGTCTTCGCAGACATCAATCTTGTGGTATGGTAGACCCAACGTCAACATCAAACTCTAGCTTAACGGACTGACTACATTATGAATATAAGTTCAAACCCTTACGATAAGTTTGTTTCATCCCATGTTTCACAATCACATGCCTCTATTTCTCCCTTTCCCGTCCTCAGATCAACACACAATCATTCCTTCTCCTCATGAGCTTATTTTAGACAACATAAAAAAGTCACAACACACAACCAAAACTCCGTCATATTTATCTGATTACCACTGTTATCTATTATAACACAAGAAACAGCCTCCTGAAACTACTACGATTCCTTTTTCACTTTCTTCTTACCTCTCTTATTACAAACTTACACCACCTTCTTTCAAAAACTTTACCCTCAAGTTTACTACATAAACCAAGCCAAAGTCTTATAGTATATGTATCATCAAGAAATCAACGCAAAATTGGTTCTCAATAACATTGACTCTAATTATGGGCAACCAAATAGATAGGGATGTAAAATGGGCGGGGTGGGCAGGTTTCGAACCGAGTTCGATTCAGGTTTAGATTTTTTTCGATCAGGTCGGCCCGTCCATTTATTTTTCGGGCCTATGATCTATGGCCCAAAGCCTGACCCTACAAGACTTCGGGTGGGTTCAAGTGGGGTTTCGAATTTTTTCTCTATTTAATAAAAAACAAATATTAATATAAAATAACAGTAACAATAATATTGTGATATATTTGACAAAAATATTCTTCAAATCAATAATAGTAAATTAACTAATTAAAAATATGAAAAATTTATACAATATTTCAATTCTCTGATATTGTATCCATACTGGATTGAGGCAAGACGATATCACATTCTAACTCTTGGTCAAACCACTCTACAAAACATATATATAATTTCAGTAAAAAAAAAAAGCATATGATTTCAGTACATATGATTTCGAGACTAAAAAAAAAAGTATATGATTTCAGTAAAACACCACATACAAATGAATTTGTTTTGTTATGTTGTGCGATCCAAGATATCGATTGGAAGAATAAACCTAATCATCCAATATCTTTCAATGTAGGGGTGTAAAATGGTTGGGTCGGGCGAATTTTGGGTTGGACTCGATTCAGGTTTGATTTTTTGTGACATCTTGATTAGGATGAGGGTGGATAATGATCGTCGGTGCAGGTGGCACGAACAAAGAGCGACTCCCCGAGTATCGTTGGGTTAAAGGGGTACAGAAATGAATTGAACGCGCCAGAATGATAGAGATCCGAGGGCTGTGTAGATATAGGACTACTACACAGTCAATGATAACTTAAAGGAATTAATTGAACTACTCATACCAACAAGATGCATCTACCTCTTCCGTTGTCTATCCCGAGAGGACTCCAAAATTAAGTGTGCTTGCTCTGGAGTAATTTTAGAATTGTTGACTTCATGGGAAGTATTTTTTGGGATGTGTGCGAGTGAAGACAAAACACGCTAAAATGTCTCGTATTGGTGTATGAGTGCAGTTTCAACATTCCATAGCGGTCTCGGGTTATTACATTTTTTTTGGGTTAGGTCGGTCCGTCCAATTATTTATCGAGCCTATATTATTAGGTCTATGCTCTTAATATTTTCGGACGGATTGGGGGTAGATTTTGGGTTTCGAGATTTATTGACACCTTTACAAATATATATATATACGCACTAGTGCTACTGTATTGACAAATACACACACTCGTGTATGGGCTTTTATAAAAAAAATACCCCTAATATGCTACATGTACTTTGCATACCCTTGAGAAGAGAGAGAAAAAAACAACTTCAAACATATCCTTATAAATGTGTTATTCCCATAATACCTATTGACATGGGGTTCAGCGACAGAAATATTAATGAAAAGAGAGAGAAAAGTAGTTTTCAATTTTCTAAGCAAAAAAATTTAAATATTTTAAAATTTTTAAAATTCCCTCCATAACAAAAATTTTAAAGTTTTTCTAGAAATTTTAAAAATTTTCGTTGTAACTAGTGTGACCAGTGTGACCATAATTGAATTGTGAACAGAGTGCGACCATAGTTTAATACTAAGTAGTGTGACCAATATGATCAGTGTGACTCATATGACCAGAAACGAATTTTGAACAGTGTGACCAGTGTGACTAATGTAACCGGTGTGACTAGTGTGACCAGTGAGTTATTCTGAATGGTGTGACCAGTGTGATCATGACTAGTGTGATCAGTGAAATATTCTGAATGGTATGACGAGTGTGGCGTACATTTGTTTTGTTGCTAATCTGTTTCATTACTGCCCTGAAAATTCATTTGAGATTAGATATGCGCTTAAATATAAATAACATATATTTCATTCATTGAATCAAATCTTATATAATACCAAACTTGCCTTCAATTGTTTTTGCTATTTTTTCGGTTTTCGGCCGGATTGTGAACGATAGATGAGGTCTTCGATGAAGATGTCATTGATGAAGATGTGTTCGATGGTGCAAAAACGAGAGAAGAGGTGATAAAGAGAGAAGAGTTAAAAGAGAAACGAGTTGAGAGAGAGAAAAATAGAGAAATAAAGGCAATTATTTTTGTAGGGTTTTGAAATGTAACGTATGAAGTGAATGTAGAAAAGTAAAGATATTTTTGCTACTTTCCCTAGCTAGTATATACGTATAAACAAGACAACTTATATATAGGTTTACATGCGTCTTGTAGTCGAAGATGACCAATGTGGAGATTTTTGGATAAGAAAAAACCTAATTTTAATTTGTCAAATTTAAATAGAAAAAGAGGACTCGTATTTAATTCTTTGTTCAAATCGCATTTTTATTTTCAGTTTCAGTACAAAACTTTTTGTACAAGGAAAACCTAATATAGCTTTTTAAATTGAAATAGAAATTACACAAACCGATTTAATTATCTGGTCAGATTATGTTCGGATATAGTAAAAAAAACAGTAGTTTTGGTCTAACCGTAAAAACGGTTTAATAAGAATTCTAATTTCGAAATATACCTGTCCGTTATTAAATAAAAATCGGTATAGTAACAAAGAAAACTAAAAGACATCTAATTTTGTTGTAAGAATTAGTTATAATTAAACAGAATGTCCAAAATTAGGTTATTTCTTCAATCTTTAAATATAATGCTAAATGGTAACCATTTCCCACACTTCAATTTCTAAAGACAACTATTCGGCCCGAGAAAAGAATCATCGCCTAACCAAAGATATCCAAAGTTCGTCTGTCACAATGAAGGTTTGGCTCATGTGTTTTCTCGTCATGACAGCGACCCTAACGGTCGATTGTGCCATGGCCGAGACCGAGCCGACGAGCAATATCTTTGTCGGCGGTTCGAGACGTTTACTAAAACAAGAACATATCGATTATTCAAAAATTAAACCAAATCCCATCCAGAATCAATCTCCACCTAACCCTTATCATCGGGGTTGCTCTTACTCCACCCGTTGCAAGCATTACTAAGGTTTCACCATCTCATATAATTTGCGAAATTAAGAATGTATTTGTTAAATATGTATAAAATATTGTTCAATGAATTCTTTTGGAAAAATATGACAGCTTGTTTGCTAATATTATATGTAATGAATTGTTTTGACCAGAGAAGGAGAATGCAAAGAAATCTCTGTATATTGATTTTCCGTCCAAGTATTACATGATGTATATACAAATAATCAGTATAAGAAGATATGGAAGCTAAATCTACACAATTAGGAAGTCACTTATAACAGTTATAATACATAAAAGGAATGGAATTAAAAAAATCTGCAGATTCTCTCAATTACCTATAATTACCACATGGCTGCCATTTCATCATCCTTCCTTATATGTTAACAGTTCGTCCTAATAAATTGTGAGGTTAGATATATGAGATGATATATTTTTATTAAAAAAATCAGGAAAATATCAAATTTGTTTTTTATTAATTAATTTATTAAATTAGACTATCAACGTGATAATCCATAAATTAAAAAAAAATAGTTGGTATGCGGACCAAGAATTGGTCCGGGGCTGACCAAACCAAGTTGACAAAGAGAGATCGCTGTACCACGGTAAAAAGAGGACGAACCAAACGAAGGTTTTGGTCCGGACCTGACCAAGATTTGGTCTGCCGGACCAGACCTGGGTGAGTCATCTCACGATGAAATTCTTTCCTTGTTGTTCTGCCACCTCCTGCTTCGTTTTTTCCGAGTTTTACCCCATGCTACCGCCTCCTGCTTGCTCAAACTTCTCTTTCACACTTCTTTTCCCTCTTCTTTTGGATTTAAGTGAGAGATCTCACTACTCTCTTTTTCATTCTCATGCTCTCTCTCTTTCTCTCTCAAGAACTCTGTGAAATTTCACAGAGTGATTGACTCCGCCTCAAGCTCAATTCGTGATGAATCTGAGCAAATCAAAACGAGAGAAATACAACAATGAATTTCCAAAGGTTAGAGAACTCCAGAGAAACCATTGGTGAGTGAATTGGATTTAAGTCGAAAATTTTAATTTCATTGTTTCTGGAGTTTTATGAGTTTCTTGTGCTTGATTTATGCTTGATTCTTGTTCATTGATCGACGATGATTTTTTTGAGTTACTACCCATTGATTTTTGTGATGTTTTGAGTGATTTAAGAATTTTCCGAAATTTGGTGCGGGGTGGACCAGAAGTCAGTTTGCCAGACCGGGAGTTTCAGAAGGAGAAAATGACCCCGAAGTTGAAGAAGAAATTGGTCCGTCGGACCAAGATTTTGATCCGGGCAGACCGGAAAAAAAATTGTTAGCCCGCCGGACCAACTGAACTGACCAAAAGATTGGTTAGGGGGAAGAAAAGGAAGATTGGTCTGCCGTTCTGGTCCAGGGTTGATCAACCAACCCAAATGTTCGATACCGTTCGGAGTCTAGCCCGGATCCGACAGACCAATCCCCGACCGAGCCCAGTCAACCTAAACCAAAATAAAGGAATGTCCAACCCGACATGTCCTCAAACTTCATGGTAAGCCCTAAACCACGAGACGAAAGGAATTGGTAATCCGGATGGACCAGAACCCGATTTAACGTACCGGAGGATAAAATGAATTGAAAGTGAAATGTTAAAAGATATCGTGCTTGGATACTTACTTAGACGCATATAATTATTAATAAATGGGAACGTGTGTATGCATGAATAATTATTGGAATGCATGACTGTCTATGGTTGAGAGTATTGAATGATGAATTCCTTCATGTGGACAAAATTTGGAGGTAGGAAAATTGTTCTTCAAAGTTAGGCACCTCCATTTGACAACCTAAGCCACCATTTTTGAAGCCATTTTGTTTGAAATTTGCAGCCATTTTTGTTGAAGAAATTGGTACTAGAATCTCTATAAATAGAGAGGTTTGGGCATGCAAATGAATCACAGCAACAACAAAGAGAAACACAAGAGAGAAAGAGAGAAAGGGAGAAGGAAAGTGAAAAATAGTTTTGAGCGGTTTTGATCAAGTGATCGATCAGATATCGATCTCTTATCTGATCAATCTGAAATTTTGTGGTGAACTTCTACCTCTTTGTTCTTGGTTTTGACCGATTGGGTTTTGCTTTCAACGGTTAGAATTAAAGAAACGAAGGTTTTACCGGAGCTATTCATCCAAACCATATTATATCTAATTGCTGTGAAAATCAGATGGGGTGGATTCTTCTCCAATCGAAATGAAATTTGGTATGCTCATTCTAGACCTTCTATTCTTTGATTTTTATGGTGGGATTTAGCATTGGTTACCGGAATCAGAATCTAAAGAGTTGACTTGCTACCTAAGTTACAACTTGTTAAGTTGTGCTCTCTTGGAATATTGAGGTAAAAATATTGACGTGTATATTCTATAACCTCAGGTGTGTTTCTTGTATAAGAGAGGTTGTTGTGTGGACGTTGAAATCCAGTTATAGTGGATTTTTGGGTAGACTACGGTCCCGTGGTTTTTACTCCTCACACCGAGAGGATTTTCCACGTTAAAAATTGTTGTCTCGTTTGATTTCGATACTGTTGCACTAGATATTGTCGTCCTCACAGGTTTACACAAGTTAGGGGTTCGTGTTACTAATCTGTGATAAATGATCGAAGAAACGTAAAATCCCTAACAAGTGGTATCAAAGGACCCTGGTTGTGCGGTGCACTTGTGTAAACGATGGAGGCAAATACTAGTCGGATGGTCAGTTCAAACGGTACCAACTATCATGTGTGGAAAGGCAAGATGGAGGATATGCTCTACGTGAAGGAATGTCGTCTATCATTGATCGCCGAGGAAAAACCGGAAGGCAAAACTGATATGGACATTGTTGCATCGACAAGTTTTTGCCTTGATACGACAATGGGTGGATGGTAATGTTTTGAACCATGTGGCTAGTGAGACTAATGTCCGGTCGTTTGGAGCAAGCTGGAGCAGTTGTACGCTCGGAATACTGGAAATTGCAAGTTGTACTTCATCATGAAGTTGGTTGATTTGAAGTACGCCGAAGGAAGTCTAGTGTCAAATCACTTGAATGTATTTCAAGGTTTTTTGAACCAATTGTCATATATGGGGATCACCTTCGAAGATGAGGTTCAGAGCTTGTGGCTTCTCAACACACTTCCGGATTCGTGGGAGACATTCAGGATGTCACTGTCGAATTCAGCTCTAGATGGTGTCATCTCGATGGAATACACAAAGAACAATATTCTAAATGAAGAGACGCAGAGACAATCTCAAGAAGCTTCTTAAGAGTTCTGATATACTGATATCTTAATCGAGGGGGAGGAGTCTGAATCGGAATCCGAAGGAGAAGAATCGGAGCAGGAGTAAATCTTTCAAATTTGCAAATGTGGAATGTCACTATTGCCACAAGAAATGACATATCAAGAAAGACTGTTGGAAATTGAAGAAGGACAATAAAAAAGGAAATAAATATGAGGACAACGAGGAACGAGTTGCAGTTGCAAGGCAAGAGTTCATGATCATGGTCGATGATGAAATGATCAATCTCGCATGCCATGAGACCAGTTGGGTGATTGACAGTGGAGATTCTATTCATGCTACAACACGACGTGAATTCTTTGCTACCTACACTCCAGGTAACTTTGGTTCCATCAAGATGGACAATGATGGTTCGGCTCAACTCGTTGGCATTGGAGATACTACTTGGAGACTAGTCTTGGTACTAGACTTGTGCTTAAGGATGTTAAGCATGTTCCAGATGTTCGTCTTAACTTGATCTCAGCGGGAAGACTGGATGGAGAAGATTTCTGCAGTACATTCAGCGGTGGTCAATGGGAACTTACCAAAGGTTCCATGGTTGTGGCTCCGGGGGGTGCTCGGCTCGAGGTAGTCTTCGTCACTATACTTGATGCATGCTAAGCTTTCTAAGGATATCATTAATGCCTTAGAGAGTGAAGATTCTATTGAGTTGTGGCACAGAAGGTCCGGACATATGAGCGAGAAAGGAATGTTTGTGCTGGCGAATAAGGAGGTTCTACAAGGAATCTCAGGAATGCATTTGAAGAAATGTGATCACTGTTGTAATACCCCGAAACCCGATTTGAATATTTAATTATTAAAAATGAATAATTAAATAGAGATATCACGAAATCACCAAAAGTGATGGTACAATATCGGGGAGAGGCACGAGGATCGTCACGTGCGGAAATGACCGAGAAAGAATGAAGAAAAGGAAAAAAAACAGGGCTGGTCCGCAGCGGACCAACCATCCGTCGGAGTCAGAACGGAGCGCGCGGACTAGGGAAAAGATTGCAAAAAAAAAAATATCTGACCTCGGTCCGGCGGACGAGGAAGCTGGTCCAGCGGACCGGGAATCGACAGATTGCAACTCGCCAACTTGCGGTCTTGGGATGCGGAATTCGCCGGATTCCGGGGCCCACTCGCCGTCCAGTCGCCTCCCACGCCTCGAGGGTGTTGCAAGCTCGCCTATGGGCCTGGGCTCGAGCCCACTTGACCCCTCTCGCACGCCATAAACATCTCCCAATCCTCTGCCTTAGCCATTTTCGGGCAAAACAGAGGAAGTAGAGAAAGAGGGAGAGAGGGAGAGAAAGGCGACGAACCAGGGCAAGGGGAGCTCGGGGAAGCAAGGGGGAACGTCCCTAGACGTGTCCTGAAGGTGTT
>NW_010966774.1:1220908-1222418 GCF_000463585.1 Tarenaya hassleriana
TTTCTTCCGGTCGCTCATTTTTCAGGCGGGTCGCTCATTTTTCTTCCGGTCGCTCATTTTTCAGGCGGGTCGCTCATTTTCCTCTGATACGCGAAAAAGTGAGCGACCGCTCATAAAACGAGCGACCGCTCACAAAACGGGCGACCGCTCATTAAATGGGCGGGTCGCTCGTTTTGTCTGAACTCCCCGAGCATTCTCGAATTCTCGTTCTTTCGTGCCCGCTTCGTGAGGATTCATCGTGGAGTCTTCCTGCAAGGAAAAACAAGCAAAACAACCTACCCATGGCCATCTAACGTCCTATAATGCCTAGAATGTGAGGCGAATTGTGATGCGCGACGTTATAAAACCGGTGAAAAACCCGTGTGATCAGAGCTCGGGGAAGCAAGGGGGAACGTCCCTAGACGTGTCCTGAAGGTGTTCACGTCGTGTGGAGCCACGAGGAACGCACACAAGCTCGGACAAACTCAAGAACAAGGTGAGTGGCTTGAGTTGGATTTGTGAGATCTCATTTTCAATGTGTGATGGTGCAAATCGAGATTTCCTTGCGTGTTTGAGGTTTAGAACATGTCTAGGAATGTAAAACTATGTTTTAATAGCATTTGGAAGCAACCCTAGATCGAAACGGATGAGCAAGATCGAAACAGAACCGGAAATCGCGAAGGAGAAAATAGGTCCCAGTCCCGGTCCGCCGGATCAGCTGTTGGTCAGCTCCGGACTGAGACTAGGACAAACGAACATCACTCAGCCGAACCAGGAGAGAAGAAGGCGGTCCGAGAGAAGAACGCGGACTAGTCCGCCGGACCAGAACTAGTCCGCCGGACAAGACGTGTTCCGAGGGAATGTACACCGCCTGACCAGAAGAGAGACAGACCGGACCGAGAAAATACACGCCTGGTCCGGGGCTGACCAGTCCTGGTCCGCCGGACCAGACGTGTCGGAGTGAGGGGCACTCTGTCTGACCAGAAGAGACGGACCGAGAGAGGAGAAGCAGGCTGGTCCGGGGCTGGCCAGTCTTGGTCCGCCGGACCAGACTTGTTTTCCCTCTCGCACCGACGGACCAAAAGACGAGGCGGACCAGGGGAGAAAGAGAACTGGTCCGGCTGACCAGAACTTGGTCCGCCGGACCAGGCTCAGAGAAAACTTGGAGAAAATTTCCCGTTCGCCGGGAAAAAGGAAACGGCCAATGGGCTTGGCCCGGGCCTGACCAGACTTGACCGTGGACAAGCCAACCCCCACCAGAGGACAAGACTTCGCGATTGGGATCAATGGAACCCAGTTTTCGCCAGAACGTTGCGTAGCGTAGTGAGATGTGCGATATCGAAATACGAGTGATCGTTGTGTGATTGTATGCGGGTAGAATTTGCATGGCATTAAACGGTAGCTCGATAGGGACCGGATACCGTGATACGTATGGTTGTACTATGGGGATGTTGCACGTTGTGTGCCATGTGTGTAGCTTGCTCGTGCGTACGAGTTAAGCGTGATTGTGTTTGTGGATGGTTGTGGACTC
>NW_010966774.1:1222651-1223386 GCF_000463585.1 Tarenaya hassleriana
GATGCGATGGCCAACGTCACGCGAGTGACGGGCGTGGGTTCGCCCCTGGTCATGGACTTGACCAGGGTATACGGCTAAGCCCTATGGTGGACTTCATACGGGCGTGATTGTGATTGTTATTTACGTGCTTACTGTGTTTTACTTATTGCATGTGTTTTTATGGAAATGTCGACTGTACCGTTCTCGTTGGGAACGGGATTTCCGGGTTCAACCCGGGCTACTTACTAAGCAGTTGTGCATAGCCCTCGTGGTTTACATTTTTCAGATCACGAGGATTACGCCTAGCGCATCCGGCAGACGACGACCTGAGAGAGGCAGCATCATGTACGGGGGTTACATTTTGGGTTACGAGACTTGTACTTCCCTGAGTCAGAGAGGAGACTGGAGGATACGCCGGTTGCCCGGGAATTTCCAGACGTATTTCCCGATTACCTGTCAGGATTACCACCTGGTCGAGAGGTTGACTTCGGCATAGACGTGCTACCGGGTACTGAGCCTATTTCCAAAGCTCTGTACCGGATGGCACCTACGGAGATGGCTTTGCAGCGAGGGCTGACGACAATCCCGATCAGGCTCCACCGCCTAACCCGGGAGATGAGAGCTGGAGGGCCGAGTTTCGGCAGTTCCAGGAGACCGTGTGGCAGCACCTGGCTGCCCACGCACCACCACCACCCCCGGCTAGAGACCCGGAGGAGGACTTTCACCAGCCGCCGATACCTGCTGGGATGACGGGAT
>NW_010966774.1:1223519-1224108 GCF_000463585.1 Tarenaya hassleriana
GGCTCACCCAGATCGCTCAGGACTTGGAGTATCTGCAGTGCCCGTACCAGTACCGGGCTATGATTGCGAGCCATCACCTGTCGGGGCAGGCCCGACATTGGTGGGCGAAGTTGGTGCAGGAGGCACCGGCGGGACACCGTTTCACCTGGGAGGAGTTCCGACAGGAGTTCGAGGCGAAGTATTTCCAGAGGCAGGACCATGAGTACCGCATGACCGAGTTCCTCATGTTGCAGCAGGGAGACATGACGGTCAGTGAATCTTCATCGATGACCTTCTCATCTACTCACCGGATCTGCACACGCATGAGGAGCATCTGCGGAAGATATTGTGGAGGCTGAGAGAGAACTTGTTGTACGCTAAGTTCAGCAAGGGCAGCTTTTGGCTACAGGAGATTGGGTTCCTGGGATATGTGTTATCAGCCCAGGGTATTCAGGTCGATCCAGCCAAGATCGAGGCCGTCATGGAGTGGCAATCTCCGACTTCTGCGACGGAAGTCAAGAGTTTTCTGGGACTAGCGGGCTATTATCGGCGGTTCGTTGAGGGGTTCGCCAAGATAGCTCGGCCTTTGACGAAGCTGACGGGGAAGAAC
>NW_010966774.1:1224839-1225478 GCF_000463585.1 Tarenaya hassleriana
CCGCGATCGCAGGTACTCTATATATCCATGGGGTTGCATGTTACACACTATTCGATACCGGGGCGACTTATTGTTTCATGAGTGTGGAGGTAGCAGTGAGACTAGAGACAGGGGAGATCGAACCGAGAAGCGATTTCACCATGCGTATACCCTCGGGAGAGACATTAGCGGTGCATGGGATCCTGCGAGGGGTGCCCCTCGAGGTTTGCGGTCGTTTATCAGCCTCAGATTTCATCGTGGTACCCATCGGGGGATTCGACATTATATTGGGTATGGATTGGCTGATATGCGTATACCCTCGGGAGAGACATTAGCGGTGCATGGGATCCTGCGAGGGGTGCCCCTCGAGGTTTGCGGTCGTTTATCAGCCTCAGATTTCATCGTGGTACCCATCGGGGGATTCGACATTATATTGGGTATGGATTGGCTGATGAGATATCAGGACTACATCGATTGTCCCAAGAGGACGATCCGGTTCGCCGACGATTCCGGAGGGTTCGAGTTCAGGGGTAGAGGAGCGCCAGCAGCGGACCCGATCATCTCGGCACTGAAGGCCGAGAAGATGATCAGGAAGGGCAACGAGGCTTTCCTAGTAGTTATTACGGCTACACAGGAGTCAGAGAGGAGACTGGAGGATAC
>NW_010966774.1:1227455-1228085 GCF_000463585.1 Tarenaya hassleriana
ACGGTTGGCGCCGATTTACATTGATGAGATCGTACGTCTTCATGGAGTTCCGAACGAGATTATATCGGATAGAGACGCCCGATTTACATCCTGTTTGTGGAAGGCGATTCAGGAGGCACTGGGAACGAAAAAGATGAGTACGGCATATCATCCTTAGACAGACGGTCAGTCGGAGCGGACTATACAGACTTTGAAGAACATGCTCAGAGCTTGTATCCTGGAGTCGGGAGCTCCGTGGGACCAGTACATGACGTTGTGCGAGTTTGCGTACAACAATAGTCATCACACGAGTATCGGAGTATCTCCATACGAGGCCTTGTACGGGCGACCGTGCAAGACACCGTTATGCTGGACGGAGATTGGCGAGCGCCGAGAGTTCGGGCCGGAGATCGTGGAGGAGACCACCGAGGTGATACGGAGGATTCGCGCCCATCTGAAGACGGCGCAGGATCGGCAGAAGTCGTATGCCGATCAGCAGAGACGAGACTTTGCGCTTGAGGTTGGAGATTATGCCTTTCTCCGAGTGTAGGCGATGCGAGGTCATGCGAGGTTCGGGCAGAGCGGGAAGCTGAAGCCGCGATACATCGGACCTTACCCCGTGATCGCGAGAGTGGGAGCTGTTGCATACCA
>NW_010966774.1:1228162-1228435 GCF_000463585.1 Tarenaya hassleriana
AGCCCGTCTGGGAGCACCTGGCTGCCCACGCACCACCCCCACCCCCGGCTAGAGACCCGGAGGAGGACTTTCACCAGCCGCCGATACCTGCTGCGATGACGGGATACCTCCCCATCGTCAAGGAGCTGCGGGCGATGCATACCCCGCGGTTCGCATACCATCTTGGATTGCCGCCGGAGTTGGGCAATGTCCATGACGTGTTCCACGTGTCGATGCTGCGGAGGTACGTAGCGGACCCTTCTCACGTACTACAGCCACAGGAGTTGGAGTTTA
>NW_010966774.1:1228689-1229029 GCF_000463585.1 Tarenaya hassleriana
AGTTACAGTCCCTCTACACGTATCCACACCGACGGGAAGGATTCCAAACGATTTGGAACGAATCTGCTAGGATTAGTGAAGAAAAAGGGTAACTCAAGAGACGAGATCCAATCCCGGGACAATAGAAATCGAAGAGAACAGGTTCTCTAGGATTCTGAACATCCGGGCCAGCGATCCCGTGACAAGGGCAAGGCACCGGCTGTTCGTGCACCACCACCACTGGCGGTGAGGGGACCAGTGGTATGTTATCGTTGCGACCAGCCCGAACACATTGCATCACGTTGTCCGACGAGGCCTACGGGACCACCGGCCGTGGCACCGAGACCACCGCGACCACCGG
>NW_010966774.1:1229208-1229662 GCF_000463585.1 Tarenaya hassleriana
CATAGCAAATCGAAATCCATCCAAATCCAGACAAGAAATAGAAATAATGTTTCAGCTAATCGCAGGAACATAGTAACAATTACTCAATTCTAAAACAAGTTCAGAAGGAAGATGCAAATCATAAAGAAGAAGACCGACATGGATTGTGACACCCGTATCCCGCATCCCGGATACAGGACGTGCCACGTAGATAAATAAAACCACAACCGTAAAATTTCGAAATGTAAAATTGCGGAAAAATTGAAAAAAACCTTCATTTCAAGTATAATACAACGGAAGACATTACCAAATACATATATACGTTTACATACGTACGCAAGATACTAGTATATAATATGGTAATACCCCGAAACCCGATTTGAATATTTAATTATTAAAAATGAATAATTAAATAGAGATATCACAAAATCACCAAAAGTGATGGTACAATATCGGGGAGAGGCACGAGGATCGT
>NW_010966774.1:1229995-1231063 GCF_000463585.1 Tarenaya hassleriana
AAAAAAAAAAACCGCCTGGTCCGCCGGACCAGGAATAGTCCGCGGCGGACCAACCACTCCGTCGGAGTCAGAACGGAGCGCGCGGACTGGGGAAACGATTGCAAAAAAAAATATCTGACCCCGGTCCGGCGGACCGGGAATCGACAGATTGCAACTCGCCAACTTGCGGTCTTGGGATGCGGAATTCATCGGATTCCGGGGCCCACTCGCCGTCCAGTCGCCTCCCACGCCTCGAGGGTGTTGCAGGCTCGCCTATGGGCCTGGGTTCGAGCCCACTTGACCCCTCCCGCACGCCATAAACATCTCTCAATCCTCTGCCTTAGCCATTTTCGGGCAAAACAGAGGAAGTAGAGAAAGAGGGAGAGAGGGAGAGAAAGGCGACGAACCAGGGCAAGGGGAGCTCGGGGAAGCAAGGGAAAACGTCCCTAGACGTGTCTTGAAGGTGTTCACGTCGTGTGGAGCCACGAGGAACGCACACAAGCTCATACAAACTCAAGAACAAGGTGAATGGCTTGAGTTGGATTTGTGAGATCTCATTTTCAATGTGTGATGGTGCAAATCGAGATTTCCTTGCGTGTTTGAGGTTTAGAACATGTCTAGGGATGTAAAACTATGTTTTAATAGCATTTGGAAGCAACCCTAGATCGAAACGGATGAGCAAGATCGAAACAGAACCGGAAATCGCGAAGGAGAAAACAGGTCCCAGTCCCGGTCCGCCGGACCAGCTGTTGGTCAGCTCCGGACCGAGACTGGGACAAACCAACGTAACTCAGCCGAACCAGGAGAGAAGAAGGCGGACCGAGAGAAGAACGCGGACTGGTCCGCTGGACCAGAACTGGTCCGCCGGACCAGACGTGTTCCGAGGGAATGTACACCGCCTGACCAAAAGAGAGACAGACCGAACCGAGAAAATACACGCCTGGTCCGGGGCTGACCAGTCCTGGTCTGCCGGACCAGACGTGTCGGAGTGAGGGGCACTCCGTCTGACCAGAAGAGACGGACCGAGAGAGGAGAAGCAGGGTGGTCCGGGGCCGACCAATCTTGGTCCGCCGGACCAGACTTGTTTTC
>NW_010966774.1:1231250-1238697 GCF_000463585.1 Tarenaya hassleriana
GCCGGACCAGACGTGTCGGAGTGAGGGGCACTCCGTCTGACCAGAAGAGACGGACCGAGAGAGGAGAAGCAGGCTGGTCCGGGGCTGACCAATCTTGGTCCGCCGGACCAGACTTGTTTTCCCTCTCGGACCGACGGACCAAAAGACGAGGCGGACCAGGGGAGAAAGAGAACTGGTCCGGCTGACCAGAAATTGGTCCGCCGGACCAGGCTCAGAGAAAACTTGGAGAAAATTTCCCGTTCGCTGGGAAAAAGGAAACGGCCAACGGGCTAGGCCCGGGCCTGACCAGACTTGACCGTGGACAAGCCAACCCCCACCAGAGGACAAGACTTCGTGATTGGGATCAATCGAAATGAGTTTTCGCCAGAACGTTGCGTATCGTAGTGAGATGTGCGATATCGAAATACGAGTGATCGTTGTGTGATTGTATGCGGGTAGAATTTGCATGGCGTTAAACGGTAGCTTGTAGGGACCGGATACCGTGATACATATGGTTGTACTATGGGGATGTTGCACGTTGTGTGCCATGTGTGTAGCTTGCTCGTGCGTACGAGTTAAGCGTGATTGTGTTTGTGGATGGTTGTGGACTCAACCATCACTGTCATGGACTTGACGGGCGTTTGAGACGCGTTTTAGTCGTGTGCGACACGACGACCAACGTCATGGATTTGACGGGCGTGGACTCGCACCTAGTCATGGACTTAACTTAGGTATATGGCTGGACCCTATGGTGGACTCCATATGGGTATGATTGTATTCCCGCTGTGTCATGGACTTGACATCGGTAGTCACGAGAGTGACAGGCGCAGGAGACGTGCACGATCGCATGCGATGCGATGGCCAACGTCACGCGAGTGACGGACGTGGATTCGCCCCTGGTCATGGACTTGACCAGGGTATACGGCTAAGCCCTATGATGGACTCCATACGGGCGTGATTGTGATTGTTATTTACGTGCTTACTGTGTTTTACTTATTGCATGTGTTTTTATGGAAATGTCGACTGTACCGTTCTCGTTGGGAACAGGATTTCCGGGTTCAACCTGGGCTACTCACTAAGCAGTTGTGCTTAGCCCTCGTGGTTTACATTTTTCAGATCACGAGGATTACGCCTAGCGCATCCGGCAGACGACGACCTGAGAGAGGTAGCATCATGTACGGGATTTATATTTTGGGTTACGAGACTTGTATTTCCCGCATTTTGTACGGTTAAATTATAACTATTCGGACATGTGTTATTTTGCGATACTGATCGCCTGTTGTATTTTCCGCTGCTTACTCTGGTTTATTTAAAATGTTTTTTTGATTTCGTATTTTTGCTTCCACATTATTATTATTTTATTACTATTGTCCATGTGGCACAGCCCGTATACTGTACACGGGTTACGGGTGTCACAACTGTTTTGCGGGGAAACAAAATAGAGTTGCGTTCAAGTCTTCTATACCTTCTAGAAAATCAGAGATTCTCGATTTGGTGCACTCAGATGTGTGTGGTTCATTGAAGAGGAGATCAATGGGTGGTGCCTCATATTTTGTCACATTCATCGATGATCATTCGAGAAAACTGTGGGCATATACGAAGGACTAAGGATCAAGTTTCGGGTATCTTCAAGCAGTTTCAAGTCTTGGTAGAGAGATAGACTAAGACGAAGTTGAATTGTATCCGAAGTGATAATGGAGGTGAATACTCCAGACCGTTTGATGCCTATTGTCGTGAACAAGGCATTAGGCATGAGAAGACGCCGTCGAAGACACCATAGTTGAATGGGTTGGCGGAAAGGATGAACAGGACGATCATGGAGAGAGTTCGTTGTCTGATTTCTCAGTCAGGCTTACCGAATTCCTTTTGCGGAGAAGCTTTGAACATCGTGGTTCATGTTTTGAACCTGCCACCTAGTGTTTCATTACATGGTGATGTTCCGGAGAGGGTTTGGACCGGCAAGGATGTTTCCTACAATCATTTGAAGGTCTTTGGGTGTAAAGCGTTTGTTCACATTCCAAAGGATGAGAGATCAAAGCTGGATATGAAGTCGAGGCAGTGCGTGTTCATCGGATATGGTCTCGATGAAATGGGATACAGATTTTATGACCTAGTGGAGAAGAAACTTATCAGAAGTAGAGATACTGTGTTCATGGAGGATCAAACCATACGAGATATTCAGAAGTGCAAAAATCAAACTCAAAGTAGTGAAGGTTTGATCGACTCAGGAACAATTCCTCGAACAACAACTGAGGAATCTGTTAAAGGTGAGGTGCAAGCAGAAACACCTGGTAAAGATTCTCCCGTACAGATCGATGACGGTGTTGGTGAAGACCAATGGGATGAGTCACCAACAACCGAAAACTCACCGGTGTTGAGAAGGTATGAGAGAGCTCAGACACCATCGACGAAGTATAGCCCTAGTGAGTATGTACTACTTACTGAAGGGGGAGGACCAGAAAGTTATGGTGAAGCTCTTGGAGATGAGCACAAAGATGAGTGGCTGAAGGCCATGAATGACGAGATGGATTTTTTGTACAAGAATCAAACGTTTGAGTTGGTGAAGTTGCTAGAGGGCAAACGGGCGTTGCTTAACAAATGGGTGTTCAGGGTTAAGCATGAAGAACACAGTTTGCATTCTCGATACAAGGCTAGGCTGGTTGTAAAAGGTTTTAAGCAGAAAAAAGGAGATGATTTTGATGAGATCTTTTCGCCGGTTGTGAAGATGTCATCCATACAGGTTGTTATAGGATTGGCAACTAGTCTTGATTTGGAGGTTGAGCAAATGGATGTGAAGACAGCTTTCCTTCATGGTGATTTGGAGGAAGAGATCTACATGGTGCAACCTAAAGGCTTTGTGAGAAGGGCAAAGAAGATTACATTTGTTGGTTGAAGAAAAGACTTTACGGGTTGAAGCAAGCACCGAGGCAATGGTACAAGATGTTTGAGTCAGTTATGGAGGAGCATGGTTAAAAGAAGACGACTTCAGATCATTGCGTGTTTGTGTAGAGGTTTTCGGATGATGATTTTATCATCTTGCTACTCTACGTGGACGACATGTTGATTGTGGGTAAGAACATGGAGAGAATAATGGAGTTGAAGAAACAACTCGGTCAGTTCTTTGCTATGAAAGATTTGGGACCAGCGAAGCAAATTCTTGGGATAAGAGTTGATCAGGACAGAAGCAACAAGTTGTTGTATCTGTCACAGGAGAAGTACATTGAGAAAGTACTTCAACGGTTCTATATGGAGAAATCTAAAGCCGTGAATTCACCTCTTACTTCACACTTTAGATTGAGTAGTCAACAGAGTCTGAGTACAGACTCAGTGAAGGAGGAGATGAGACGAGTTCCATACGCCTCTGCAGTGGGAAGTTTGATGTATGCTATGGTTTGTACACGACCGGATATAGCTCACGCCGTTGGGACTGTCAGTCGGTTTCTTTCTAATCCAGGAAGAGAACATTGGCAGGCAATGAAGTGGATTCTGATATATCTTCGAGGGACTACCGGTTTGAGAATCGTGTTTGGAGGTGATAAACATTTGAGCGGTTTTGATCAAGTGATCGATCTCTTATCCGATCGATCCAAAATTTTATGGACACTCTTATTTCTTGATTCTGACCAGTTGGATTTTGATTTCAACGGTTAGAATTAAAGAGACGAAGGTTTTACCGAAGTTGTTCGACCAGGGGGTTTCAAACTGCGGTAGATCTGATTGCTGTGAAAATCAGACGGCGGATTCTTCTCCGATCGAGGTGAAATTTGATATGCTCACTCTAGACCCTCTGTCCTTTGATTTGTACAGTGGGATTTAGCATTGGTTACCGGAATCAGAATCTAAGGGGTTGACTTGCTACCTACGTTACAGCTTGTTAAGTTGTGCTCACTTGGAATATTAAGGTTAGAATATTGACGTGTATATTCTATAATCTCGGGTGTGTTTCTTGTATACGAGAGGTTGTTGTGTAGATATTGTAATCCAGTTATAGTGGATTTTTGGGTGGAGGAGAGGTTGTGCTATGCATATGGTGAGTTATGACGTACGTGTGTAATGCACACTTAGAGATGAATTGACGATATTGACGATAAAGTCCGAAAGGGTCGAGTTATTACTGGTATCTTCAATGAGGAAGCAGGTAAGTGGATGTATTACAACCTGACCCTTGTGCCAGGGCACACAGAGATGATTTGACGGCTGTTGTCCGATGATTTATTCTTCAGACTGATTGTGTTGTTTTTATAAAAGAATGATTGATTGTATATGTGTTGTCGTCTGTATACGTATGTATAAGTATGATTGCTTGTTGGTTGGCCGATTTCAATGAGTTAGGTATTCGGGTTACACCCAAATCATTCGCTAAGCACGTAGCTTAGGACGTTGTTATGCAACGTTTCAGGTTAGGAGAATCGTGAGGGGTGGTAATGAAAGTCTGTAATACATATCAGTGAAAAGTTCTACCACCGATTTTTCCAAAAAGAAATCATCCATCGGTGGAGATATCATACCGAAAAATATGAAGATACATCTATTAACATAACTACGCCTACCCACATGTCGATTTTTTGCTCTGCCTCACCTATTCCGCCTCACCTCGTTATGATATCAGAGCTTCTCTACTGCACCTCACCTATTCTCTATGTATAATCTTCTTCTTCTTCACCTAACATAGCTACCAGACCTTCTTCTTCTTGAGAGTTGTTTCTCTGCTTTCTTCCCCATAGGCCCTTACCCTAATCCCCTCTACATGCATACCGCAGATTCTTCAAATTTATCTCGTCTCTGAAAAGCTGCTCGATGAGCTCAACTACAATATTAGGTTTCGGTCAATAATTAAGGTTCACACCGCAAAAAAAAACTTGGCTTCAATTACGATACTATCTCTAAACCCGAAGCTGATCATCTAGATTATAGTGCTTGGTTACGCTATAATGAGTTAGTTGGTATTCGGTTCTCCTCTCAAATTGCACGCTTTTTTCTGACATTTATACCAAATCTTTAGCTACTGTTATTTGGATACTCAGATAAGGTGGCTTGTCCATGCCTTATATTCGACATATGATATCGTGATACAAAAGGACCATCAAACGGAATCATCACTGGCGTTCGTAGGATCACGAACAAACTCTAGGGTCGGGCTGGCCCGGCCTGAAGAACGAGCGGGCCTTGATTCGTGAAGCCCGAGCCCGTAAATTTTACGGACGGGTTCGGGCCGGGTATCGGGCCCTGGGCTTTTTTGTCACCCCTAAGCCTACGTCGTATTCAGAGGCTGTGGCGAGTTCCGATTCCGAGAAATGGCACCATGCCATGGAGTCTGAGATGCAATCCCTGTACGACAACAAAGTGTGGACTTTGGTCGATTCGTTCGATGGTATTAAGACCATTGGATGCAAGTGGGTTTTCAAGAAGAAAACCGACATGGATGGCATCGTGCATACCTATAAGGCACGACTCGTCGTGATTCCCAAGCCTTCTCTTTCACTTCAACAACATTCTGCAATGCACTTTCCATTTCAGCTTCCATTGATTTATGGTACATATGTTGATTTAGTGCTCTATGATGTATTGTTTATGAGCTTTATTTAGATACATTTGATGTATTGACACTTTCTATGGTTTTATGAGAGTATTTGATTCATTACATGTTCTTGCATACTAGATGTGTTATGAAATCCATGTATTGTTATGAACAATACTAAACTCCCTAGTCATGTATCATTGTGGGAATAATGATATAACAAGACTAGTATGATGTGTGATTGATGGTCATATAGATGATCATAGGTATTGGATACGATCACAGTCATAGGTATTCGTTGGAGAATGGAATACTGGATGACTCGCATGAGATTGTCACATGGACTAGCGTCATGATTTGAATCACATATGGCGGTTCCATGATTGGATCCTAAGACCTGAGATATCTACGGAATCCAACATGAGGAGTTGCGTGCTTTGAACACGTCAAACGTCCTGCGTAACAGGAGGACTATAAAGGCGTCAGTGGTCTTCCTTGTACATAGAAGCCGAGTACATAGCAGTATCGGATGCAGCTAAGGAAGCTGTTTGGATCTGGAAATTCGTGGGAGACCTGGGCGTTTTTCCTAACATTGCAGATCCCATTGAGTTGTACTGTGACAACAATGGCGCGATCGCACAAGCTAAGGAACCCCAGTCACACCAGAGATTCAAATACATACTCAGGCGATTTTACTTGATCAGAGAAATCATCGACAGACGAGACGTGAAGATAAGTAGAGTGTCGACAGATGATAATATTGTCGACCCACTGACGAAGCCTCTCCATTATTAGATAAAAGGTCGACGCGGTGCTCTGATGATTCATGATAACTTGACGGATCGCAAGGCCTTTGTGTCGGCGACGCATCATTCAAATTTCTGCCCATGTTATGGGTATGGGGATTAGATGCTTGTAGGATAGATCATAGAGCATAGTGGGAGATTGTTGGTTATAATGCTCTACGATGATCCGTGATATGACATTTAGATTATGTATTGATTCATTGGTTTATGAATGCATTACTTTTCCCGTGATATGATTGGCATGTTTGTTATATTTCGGTAGATATCCATGAATCATTGCAGATGATTCTAAACTCCCTGGTAAGTTGTCATTGTGGGAACAGTGATGAATTAACACCAGCATGATGTGTGATTGATGATGATGATCATATGCATTGGATGCAAATCACAATCATGGGTACTCGTTAGGAACGAGTGACTGGATGACCCACCTGAGATTGTCACATGGACATGAGTCATGACTTGAATCTCATACAACGGTTCGTTCTTGCAAATCACAATCATGGGTTCTCGTTTGGAACGAGTTACTTGATGACCCGCATGAGATTGTCACATGGACATGAGTCATGACTTGAATCTCATACAGCGGTTCGTTCTTGGATCCTCAGACCTGAGATGTCTAGAGTATCTGATATGAGGAGTGACGTGTCTTGACTGCGTCAAACGTCGTCTTTAACCGGATGATCATAACGGCGTTGCTCAGATACGTTCACGAATCATATGCAGATAGTAGACATGCAATACGGGACTTGTCACCTCCTACGCAGGAGAGATGTCGCTGGGCCCCTCGTGGAAATCGGACTGTGAAAATGCGTGGCCACGCTACAGATGAATGTACATCTATTTTATCAGTCAATTTGCCTAGACGAGTAAGCGGTTGAACTTGAAGGGTGGCTCATACCATGCCCTTGTTCAACATATGACATCGTGACACAAAGGATCAGAACTCGAACTATTGCTGGCTTTGTTAGATCACCTCTAACTCTATTCTAGGTGGGTGGTCATGGCGTCTTGCTAGAGGCTAACCATGACTTGTGGTTCGGGAAAGGTTTCCGAAGCCACTGCCACTTCGAATGGGCCTACAGGGTCACACACCATTAGGGATGGATCACACGTGAAGAGAACAACGCGAGAAAAGAGCGAC
>NW_010966774.1:1238774-1243830 GCF_000463585.1 Tarenaya hassleriana
GCGCGCCCCAGCCGTGCCGGCCCGTTCGTTCCAGTGAAAAATGGACTGTCCGTTCCGCAAGGTCCAGACCGTCCGGTCCAGACATGGACCGGACAGTCCAGACGTCAAGACCGTCCGTTCTGCGAGGAATAACGGAACGTCCATTCCGCGTTGAAGGTTAGACCGTCCGGTCCAGACCTAGACTAGACGGTCCGACTTACGGGACAATTTTCTTTTTCGCGTTTTAGGGTTTTGGGCAATTCTAATTAATGAGGGGAGCCACCACAAACCCTAAGCATCGGAATATCGATTACAAGTCTAGGACATCGGTTTCTCTTCACGAATCCTAGCAGATACGTTCCAAAGTGTTGGAATTCATCCCGTCGGTCTGGATACGTGTAGAGGAGTTGTGCTTTCAACTCTTGGTGATTAAAACAGGCCTTGGATCGATTGATACTTCCAGATCTTGATAGAACGAGGTAAGTATTCGAATCCCACGGTGATATACACGTTCTTTCGGGTTATTGCACAATTGGTTTTGTGTGACGTTTGGCTAGGTTTAGATCTTTTTCTTCCGCTGCATGAAACCTAGAAACCAAACCCTAGATCGATGAGATCGCATGCTAGGAACCCGCAGGGAACCCAACAGAGCCAACGTTGTGACCCATTGTGACCGGCATATGACCATGTGACCGAAGTGCAGTTTTACACTATGTGACCATTGTGACCGACTGTGACCCGTGACCAAAATGTGTTGATAAATATAAGTCAAAATTTTAATTTTAAAGCTTTGGGGTGGTTTATTAGAGTCTATATATCAAATATATATTGTGTGAGAGAGAATTTCAAAATATTTTAAGGGAATTGTGGAAGAAATATACCAAATTTGTCAAAAATACTCATAAAACATTATGAAACATATAGGAACACATTTGAACGATTTTCGTTGACGAGATAATGACATCGGAGTGTCGAGATGCTCACTATCTTTTTCTGCACATGAAGAAATAAGAATGAATTTGATAACAAACATTATCGATTTCAGCAAACATGGGAAAAGTTCTTATAGAAACTTCTACTTGGCTAGATAACATCGGTCCCACGGGTTCCAACCAACGATTTCTACCCCACAAGCCATTCTAAATAATCCTAAAGGTCAAGCAATCAATTCAATAAAATTTAACCACGTTCAACGGATCACAATGTTTTCAGGACGTTTCTACTCTCTCATGCCATAGATCATCATATCAATGCTCAAAACGGTTTTATGCACGTGATCTTGTATGTCCTAAACACTATATGAGAATGTACAATCCGCATCCTATATGCACATGTAACTAAAAAGTGAAAAACAAAGAGAAAAATGCATGCAACACTACTCTATATAGATATGGTTTGGCGTTAGAGGAATCCTCCCCCAGACTTGAATTGGACACTGTCTCGGTGTCAATTCTCATCTAGTAGAGGCAACCAATAAGATGAGTCAAAAGAGAAGCAAATCAAAAAGGGAAAAGAGTACTTAGCTCGCGATGTTCGTTCACTCGCACTTAAGTCTGCCTACGTCAATCGCATAGCTAGCTTCCTCATCTCCTCAGTAGCTCCTCATTAGAACTCAACCTGGTGATAAGAGACACAAACCAATATCCGATGAAAAAAGAAAAATAAAGAAAAGAAAAACTAACCTACAAACTCGGGTTGCCTCCCGGGAGCGTTTATTTAAGGTCGTTAGCTTGACCGAACCTTCTCAACTACCATACGGTTCTAAGAGGCGAAGATTATCGATCTTTCGCCAACTTGGATCATGAAGTATATGAGCATAATGGTTTGATAGGGTAGTCACCTGTTTAACTGAGTAAGATGGGTCGTGAATGCCCATGTGAGGTGAAAACGAGTCATGTGACTGATTAAGGTCCTGACACGATCGTGTGGAAATGGGAGACCCGATCGGGAGAGTCATCTGTAACTTTGAACTTTGGATCAGCACTGGGACACGATTGTGTGGTGCAGTAAACACGATCGGGTCAACTTCATGTGTCTTTCATTTTTGGATCAAGGATGAGACACGATCGTGTGGTGGGGATGACACGCTCGGGTCAAATGCGTGTATCTTTCGGTTCTGGGTAAGGGATGAGACACGATCGTGTGACAGAGTTGACACGATCGGGTCAACTGCGTGTGCCGCTCGATTCTAGATCAAGGATGAGACACGATCGTGTGGCGAGGATGACACGATCGGGTCAACTGCATGTGTCGCTTGATTCTGGGTAAGGGATGAGACACGATCGTGTGGCGAGGATGACACGATCGGGTCACCTGCGTATGGATGATCAACAAAGTTGTTTCCGTGTTCCAGAGTCTTTTCTGCCGATGCTTCTAGGACGTCGATGAAACATGCAGGTCTTGTTGATGACGATTGTTTGAGGTTTTTGTCCAAGGTGAATTCCACCGTCTCATCTCCGATCTTCATTCTCAACTTACCTGCTCTAACATGGATAACATCATCTGCAGTGTTAAGGAATGGACGACCAAGAATAAGAGGTACCTTAGAGTCTTCGTCCATGTCGAGAACCACGAAGTCAACTGGGATATAGAAATTTCCAACTTTCAGTAGCACATCCTCAAGTATCCCAACAGGGTATTTAAGGAACGATCGGCAAGTTGAAGAGTCATTCTAGTGGGTTTTACTCACCTACATTCAGCTTCTTGAAGATCGATAATGGAAGAAGACTGACGCCGGCTCCTAGATCACAGAGTGCATGATCGATGGAAACATTACCCAATTTACAAGGGATTGAGAAACTACCTGGATCGGACCGCTTAAGCGGAAGCTCATGTTGGATCAAAGCGCTACATTCGACAGTAAACGCTACGGTTCTTTCTCAACGACCCTCTTTTTGGTCAGGATATCCTTCAAATACTTCGTGTACGAGGGAATCTGCAAAATAGCATCAGTGAATGACATGGTTACCTCGAGTTTCTTCAACATCTCAACGAACTTCGGAAATTGGCTATCTTCGTTGTGCTTCGTCAGGCGAGATGGGAATGGTACTGGTGGTGGCCTAGGAGGAGGAGGTACCTAAATCGGTTCAGGTTTATCATCGGGGATGTCTACAACTGCAGTCTTCGAGCTTTTTTCCTTGCTCAACCATTGGGCGGTCTTCAGCGTCTACCTGCCTACCACTTCTCAAAGTAATCGCATTGACATGTTCACGGGGGTTAGTCTCAGGTTTACCTGGAAGAGATCCAGACGGTCTTTGAGAGGCTGATG
Organism: Tarenaya hassleriana; assembly: GCF_000463585.1. Lineage (NCBI taxonomy): Eukaryota > Viridiplantae > Streptophyta > Magnoliopsida > Brassicales > Cleomaceae > Tarenaya > Tarenaya hassleriana. The sequence goes on from NW_010966774.1 coordinate 1,242,022, forward strand.
GTAGCTGAGCAATCTGGTTGTCTATGAGCTTGAAGTGAGCCTCAATATTCGCGAACTGCGCGTGAAACTCCTGAGTTGTCTTTTCCTGCGTCTGGATAAACTGTTGAAGAAGAGCATGTGTATCTTGAGCCAGATCGCGGTTACCTGGAGGTGTAGGGTTGTCGTAGGATTGCCCGGGACCTCTGTAGTTGGAGTTCTGATTAGGATCCCTAGATTGAAAAGCAAAACGGGACCTCTGTTGGATGCTCTGAAGTTGTTCGGCATGGGATTCTCCACATTGTTTGGCTTGTAGGAGAGATTGGGATGATTCTTCTACCCTGGATTGTACGTGTTCGAGTAGGAGTTATTGGCCACGTAGTTTATACATTCGGCTCTCTCATCCAATGCGTACATACCAAGCTCCTCTTGTGTTGGCGTCAAATGCTTGGTTCTAGAGGGTCGGTTGGAATCTTCAAGCTTAGCATTGAGGACAGCCAATTGTTCAAGAACCATCTGTATGGTCTGACCATTGCATTCCCTTGGCAGATCTCTAGAGTACTCGCTCGGGGCGTCTTCTTCTTGGGCCATCATCTCAATATGATCTTCTAGCTCAGTGAATGACTTGTTCTGGATGCTCCCACCACACGAAGCTCGAATCAAAGTCTTGGTATCCATTCTGAGTCCTCGGAAGAAGGTGTTGATCAAGTAGTTCTTGTCAAGCCCGTGATGAGGGAAAGACTTCTGATATCCTTTGTACCTCTTCCAAGCGTTATAAAGGCTTTCTCCATGATCCTGCTTGAATGAATGAATGCAAGAAAGAGCTGCTTGAGTGCGGTGAGCTGGGAAAATTTTTCACATAAACTGCACTTCCAGCTGTTCCCAGGTGTGGATGGAATCGGGTGTCAGATCGTAACACCATTCCAAAGCAGCATCCAAGAGAGTCCAGGGGAAAGCAATCAATCGGAGTGTATTCTCTGTCACCTTGTTATCTCTCTTGATAGAACGACACATCATCTTAAAGCGAGTTAGATGTGCGTTCGGATCTTCGTTCGGCCTACCCCGGAAAGCATTATTGCCCAACATCTGAATAGTAGACGAGTTCAGCTCGAAACTAGACATGTCGATGGCCGGTAGTCGAATACCAGCCAAAAGCTCAGTGTGCTTAGGCGTGTTGTACTGGGCAAAGGTTGAGTCAGCATTGCCCTCGACACCATCGGAAAAAGCGAAATCTCGGTTGTTATCCATTTGTCTTCGTTGACGTCGGATGTATCTAACGGTCCTTTCCAGCTCACGATCAAGAGGTACTAGGTCTGATGTCCCAGCACTCCTGGTCATGCACTAGAAAAACCTGTGCACTAGACAAAAAACAACAACAAACGAAGAAAACATGAGAAATCACTTAAGAAAAAGAAAAACAAACAAGACCCAGACTAGATAGGATCTAATCTTGTTGCCTAAATTGTCCCCCGGCAACGGCGCCAAAAACTTGATGTCGTAAATCTAGGTGCAGAAATATGATCAAGTAATTGTTGGTTTAGTGCTCTATGATGTACACTTTGCGAGCTTTACTTGGATACATTTGATGTATTGACGTTTTCTATTATTTATGGATGAGTGTTTGATTCATTACATATTGTGCATGCTTTAATATGTTATGAAATCCATGTATTGTTGTGAACAATACTAAACTCCCTAGTCGTATATCATTGTGGGAATAATGATATAATAAGACTAGTATGATGTGTGATTGATGATCATAGAGATGATCATAGGTATTGGATACGATCACAATCATAGGTAATGTTGGAGAACGGAATACCGGATTGACCC
>NW_010966774.1:1244022-1256776 GCF_000463585.1 Tarenaya hassleriana
TATGGCGGTTCCATGATTGGATCCTAAGACCTGAGATATCTATGGAATCCAACATGAGGAGTTGCGTGCTTTGAATATGCGTAACAGGAGGACTATAAAGGCGTGTATCAGGTACAAAATGAATCATGTGCTGGATTGTAGATAGTCGAGACGAGATTTGTACCTCTCGTAAAAGATAGAGATATCGTTGGGCCCCTCGTGTGAGTGAGACTGTAGAAATGTGTGGCCGCACTATAGAAGAACGTCGTCTATTTCAGACAGTCGAACTCAGTGAACGAGAAAGCAGTCGAATAAGATAAGATGGCTTGTCCATGCCTTATGTTCGACATATGATATCGCGATACAAAAGGATCATCAGCCGGAATCATCACTAGCGTTCTTAAGATCACGAACAAACTCTATTCGAGATAGGTAGTCATAGTGTCTTGTTAGAGACCGCCTATGACTTGTATATCCGGAATAGAGATTTCGGGTTATACTGCTATATCGAATGAGCCTACAAGATCACACACGTAGGGAAGGACGAAACGCACGAGAAAACGACAGAAAAACTGAGACGGAAGGGGCTGGAATGGACGGACCGAAAGGGCCAGACCCGACACGTTTAGTCACAGACCGTCTGTTCTAAGTGTTGGAACGGACGGTCCGCGTAGACAGCAGACTGTCCGTTCTGGCTTGTCTGGAACGGACGGTCCACGTGTAATTCTGGACCGTCCGTTCCGGTTTTCGGGTTTTTCGAAAATTAGACCGAATTAGGGTTAAATCACCTTATAAGAAGAAGATTAAAACTCTAATCGTTTAAGAGACTTTTTGAGCCGTCTGGTACAGAACTTGGAGAGCTTTTGGTGAGATCAAAAGAGTTCTAAGAGTTCCAAGTCTCATTTTCTCGAAGCGATATACCGAATAGCATATTTGGGTCCTAGCAGACAAGTTCCAATCGTTGGAATCCATCCCGAGGTTTGGATACGTGTAGAGGGCGAGGTATTCTTCCTCCCTTTCGTGATCGAACGAGTTCTTCAATTGATACAGGCCCCGGATCGATTGAGGTAAGCGCTCTAACGTTTCTACGATTCATAAGAAGCATGGTTCTAGGGTTTAATAAATTTTTGTTTTTCATCCGCTGCGCAAACCCTAGAATCGCTCTCTTAGGAATAGGATTAGCTCTAGAGATCCCAGGAATCCCAACAGTAATAATATTCCTAGACTCAACAATTAACCGCAAGTGTATGGATCATGTGTAGTAGCTAGGGTCGAACACAGGGACAAGTAGACAACTGAATCAAATCTAAATCCAAGTCTAAATCCAGAGAAAATAATGTGAGTGTGGGAAGGTAACTAAGCAAACGATAAAACGGTTTTTAAAACAATGAATGACGAACTGCAGGCTTTGGGATTGCTTTACATGCAAGGATCTTTCAAAAGATGCAAACTTAGTGGTTTATCTATCCAATCCAGGGAATTCAAGCTCTAAGGTAGAGATTAACTCTCCCAAGTCTAATCTCACTATCCAAGTTTAATCCTACTAATCTCCCGATTCAATAGTCTAAAACTCTGGATACATGAACGAACGCTATCATAATTCCTAGGCAAATACCCATCTTCCGATGCAATACCTGTTCTATTTATTGAATTAGTTCCAGGTTAGAATCCCATATGTCTATATGAATTAAAACCCTAAGTTCATTCAACCAAGTGGCCAACGAGATCAAAAGCATTAAGAACAATTCAATAAACTGAATGGAATAAATAGATCCACAAAGTCTGGAAATAAAAACCAAAGATCTCTACATAGCAAATCCCTAACCTACAGCTATGGGACTACTCGCTAAACATCGAGACATCGGGGTTCGTATCAATACAACAAAACATCATAAAATAGAAGAAAGGAAGAATGCTTAGTCGATTTTCCGGCTTCGTAATCTCCGTCTTCTACTCCGATCTCTTGCCTCTTCATAATCTCCCTCTTTGTGCTCTAGGGTGTGTTTTCTGTGAAAAGTCTGAATGAATTCGACCTTGGAGGCTAACCCTAATTATCTCCTCTTTCTTTTGGGAAAATTTGGAAATTTTCCGGATTTTAGTGATCCGATCGTGTCTACACAAGTGACACGATCGTGTGACTTTGCAGTTTTGACGGGCTTCACGAATTTGCTCATAACTTCCTGCTCCGACATCGGATTTTGGTGATCTTGGCGTCTATGCGTAGATATCGAAGAGAACTTTCCAATGATGTTTTCTGACCTTATAGTGTGAAAGTTATCGAACTTGCAAGATCTGACATTTTCTGAGCTTCACGTTTTCCCTAGAAACACTCCAAATGTTCTCATTTCATCCTGATGTTTCGCAGCCCATGTTTTCCACTTTTTTTGCTCTTTTTATGCATGAAAACCTGTTTAAAACACCAAAGAACACAACCATGCAATATCGAAGCCAAATGTGCCCTAGAATGCCTACAAATATGTAAAATAGAGTGAAATATGCTAGACATCTTATATCAAAATGTTACCCAAAATACGTGTCAATAGGTATTATGGGAATAACACATTTATAAGGATATGTTTAAAGTTGTTTTTTTCTCTCTCTTCTCAAGGGTATGCAAAGTACATGTAGCATATTAGAGGTATTTTTTTTATAAAAGCCCATATACGAGTGTGTGTATTTATCGATACAGTAGCGCTAGTGCGTATATATATATATTTGTAAAGGTGTCAATAAAGCTCGGAACCCAAAAACTACCCCCAATCTGTCCGAAAATATTAAGACCATGGACCTAATAGAGTCAACTTCTAAAATACCCTCAATGTGTTACAAACACTTCTACTCCTACCCTCCTCTTAAAAAAAAAAATTCCAACATCCAATCTACCCTCTTTTTTGTTAGATTACCAAAATAACCTTAAGGGATTTGTGGAAGAAATATACCAAATTTATCAAAAATAAACATTATGAAACATATAGGAACACATTTGAAATAGCAACTTTGAAACTAAAAAATCGCAAAAACTATATTTTAATGTTCAAAACAATATAAAATATGTTTATAAGAGATATGTGACGTTGTAGATTGATTAAATTGACAAAAATTGCCTGGATCGAAGGTTGTGACCGATTGTGATCTATTGTGACCAAAATGTATCGTTGGGCCCACACGAAGAACTAGTCAGAATTTTTTCAGATTTTTGTGTTTCGTGGGGCCCAGTTTGAATATTTAACCCCCTCTTTAACCTTATATTTTTTTCCTTTCAAATTTTAACCCCAAGTTTTTTTCTTCCCAAATTTTTACCCCAATTTTTCCCCCCCCAAAATTTTTCAAATTCAATTTTAACCCCAAATTTTTTCTCATCCAAATTTTAACCCAAATTTTCTCCCTTCCAAATTTAAACCCCAAATTTTTTTTCTTCATAAATTTTAACCCCAAATTTTCACCTACAACATGTTAAACCTATAATTTTCTGTAAAAAACATTAAGAAGTTCAAATTTTTTTTATAAATACATAAAAAAGATAATGTCAAACAAACAAAAGTACTCTTAAAAAGGGCTCAAAATAACATAAACATATAATTTGGTTCAGTGAAGAAAAGAGCACCCAAATTTATATAATAATTACGTGTATTATAATGTATTACAAAACATTTGTACAATAATATTAAAGATTTTTTTGTTAATGATGTTGTAATGTATTTGAACAATATAGTGTTATAACTTTTATATAATATTGTGTTTGTAACATAATAGTATTATATTATTAAAGATAGATTTTCGCATGTATTTAACTCGTGTTATACACTAAATAAACAAACTCACATGAGTCAACGTTGTGACCCATTGTGACCGGTATGTGACCATGTGACCGAAGTGTAATTTTGCACTGTGTGATCATTATGACCGATTGTGACCCGTGACCGAAATATGTTAATAAATATAGACCAAATTTTAATTTTTAAGCTTTGGGATGATTTATCAGAGTGTATATATGTGTGAAATTTTTTTAAAATATTTTAAAGGGTTTATAGATGAAATAAACCAAATTTATCAAAAGTACTCATAAAACATTATGAAACATATATGAACACATTTGGAAGAATAACTTTGAAACATAAAAATCATAAAAAAAAACCATATTTTAATGTTCGAAACAATATAAAATGGGTTTATGAGAGATGTGTAGTATTGTAGAGTGATTAAATTAACAAAAATGGCATGGATCGAAGGTTGTGACCGACTGTGATCCATTGTGACCGAAATGTATTGTGGAGTCCACACGAAGAACTAGTCAGAATTTCACCAGATTTTTATGTTTTGTGGGGCCCATAATTATTGTTTCTATTTTTACTTTTGATGTGGTGTGGGGTCTAGTTTGAATATTCAACCCTACATATTTTTCTTCTTAACCCTATATTTTTTCTTTTCTAATTTTTAACCCCAAATTTTCACCTGCAATATTTTTATCCCAAATTTTTTTTGTAAAACATTAAAAAGTTCAATTTTTTTTATGAATAAAATTAATATATTTTGGTAGGTCTATTTTCACATAAAATCATCTAAAAAATGCAAAATTTTTTGTGATGCCTATTTTTTTCTCCACTTTGAATTCAACCCTATATTTTTTTTTTCCAACATTTTAAACCCAAAATTTTTCCTAAATCAATTTCAACCCAAATTTTTCCCTAAAACATGAATAAATGTAGATTTTTAATAAATAAAAACCAAAAATAAAAGTTCATACTATCAAACAAACAAAAAAAAAAGATCATAATTAGGGTTAAAACAAATTAACAAAACACTTGGTAAAATAAAAGTTCATACTTTCTTCTTGTGAAACCTCTGAAGTCTCCCATAGGCAAATATTGCAGTCGCTACCTGCTCACTGATCAGGGTGACATTATCGTCATATATTAAGGGGCACAACATCTATTCTTTACCTAGACAAATCACTTCAAGTAGTTGTATCATATGTAGGTGACAGGATGCTTTAGAATGCGAGTTTAGAGTTTATACATCGTCTCTTCCATGTACTACAAAATAAAATAATATATGTCAGCAATATCACCTATATATCACTGTGTGATATTGTTACCGTGTGACCGAGTGACCATGTGACCATGTGACTGAGTGACCATGTGACCGAGTAAACTTACAATATCTATGATTCATATTCCGTTTGATAGAATCTTTTCTCAGAAGTTTGGATTCGTAATGCATTTAGTCCTGACTTGTCCAGTCATTTTTCTTCTGACCATGTGACCTAAATCACCCGGTCACCTGTAACCTTGTACTCTTGTGACCATTGCAATCATGTGACCCTGTGACCATGTGACTTGAATCCAAATTTTTTCATCTAAATATTTCAACCCAATTTTTGTTTTCCATAAACAAGTTGAAATATATTAAACAACTACAAAAAATAAAGGTTCATAGTTAGGATTCAAACAAATAAACAAAAAGGAGTTTATAATTAGGGTTCGAACATAAAAAATGGCGGTTCAAAATTATTTTTCCAATGAACTACCACGATCTCTTATGAATTGCCAACTTTTGTTGTTGTTGTTGTTGTTGCCGTTGTGGTATTTCTTCTTCTTCTTCTTGCTCATCTTCTACTTCTTCATCTTCTTTTTCTATCAGAACTTTACCCTTATTTTTCTTCTTTATAGATTTTTTGGAATAAACTTTTACTTCATGAATCTTTTTCCACCATATGCTTTTTGGATTCATGTCTAGATGTTGTATCCAAGAGATAACCGTTAGATTTGTACTTCCCTGTACTCCTCCAACTAAAAAAGTGTTTTTTCATTCATTCATATTTGTAATATATTTTGACTCTCTAAAAGAAAATATAACTCATTGTTACTATACTAAATCATGTGACCATGTGATCATACGACTATGTGACCGTGTGATCATGCGACCATGTGACCATGTGGCTGTGTGACCATGTGACCATGTGACTATGTGACCGTGTGACCATGTGATCGTGTGATTATATGATCGTGTGAACACATGATTCATACTATGTGATCATTGACCATTGACCATTGTCCACGAAATCATAGTTTATATACTCATATGTTGGACCATGGCCATATGTCTTGTGACTTTATGATCATACGATCATGTCACTTACATGATTATGTGATCATATGACCTATATGACCATGACCATATGACCCAAATCATCTTGTCATTCATACATCCATATATCGATTCATATGGCATTGTAACCCATATGATTGTCTTGAATGATGTTGTGATGCCAACGGATCCATTTAACTCAATTTTAACCATTTCATATCCCAATTCCAATTGATTATTTGATTTCAAACCCAATACTCTATTTCAAAATTACCAAAATTTTAAAAAACCAAAATCCTAAGTTTCTATCGATCAAATTCCAAAACCACGCTTCAACCCAATAACAATAAATTTCAAAATCCAACAAATCTAAAAAGAAATGTTCGTTTAACCTACCATGTGTTCGCCTAACCCCGCAATGAGTACAATGATGATTTTGACGTCACGTTCTTCGCTTCGTCATTCTTTTTTCTTTGAATCTCAAATCTAGATAGAGATTTAAAGAGAAAACAAAATTTTTTAAGAGAAACCGAGACTTAGTGATGCGGTCATCGTCTTGGACAGCTAGGACACGGATGATCAAACGCTTGAAAGGCAAGGAGAGCTAGTTGCGGACGAAGGAGGAGATGCCTACAGCGATGAAGGAGCAGAACCTAATCTCACTATGCCAACCATGCCCGAACCATCACTCACAAGACAAAGAGCCCGAAGCCTACAGACAAAGATCAATATTTTTGTGGAGGCATGGCTGCATAAAACGATCGAGGATAATTCAATGGAAGCAACATCAAAGGCAAAGAACAGAAAGGGAAACATTTTGGAGCTTTCGTTGGAGAACACTTGAAGATTGTATTGGACAACTGAGCCGCCAAAAGCTACTTGACAATATGCGAAGTCCCACTGGCGAATCCGAGAGTCATCTTGTCTTTGGGGGACAATTAAGGAAGAAGACCAAAATCCAATCACATTAAGGACTTTCCTTAAGTGATTATCTGCTGATTATCTTCTTTAATCACCCGCATCGCCGTTCCTTAACTATCTCCATTATATTATTTTCTTTTCTTCTTTTAATTAGCCGTTATTTGTTATATTTCCTTTCCTTGTTAGCAACTTATTTTCCATTATTGTTTTCTACATTCTCAGCCTATTTAAAGGCCTTTGTTGTCAGGAATAAGCAGATAATCATTGAATAAAAATCGAGTTTGTTTTACTCTTCTTCTTCTTGGTGTGTCCGAGAGTTTTGCAAGTGAGTGAGCGTGTGTCGCCCTCAGTTGTGAGTGTTACTTGACGATTGTCGAAGGGGTCTTCACTCCCTTTCGCAAGGTCTAAAATCTATCTTTCATCACTTCGGAAACCCTCTCGAGTGCCCTTTGGCCTGAGAATTTCCTCCATCTTTAGTTCGAAAGAGCCCTTCTTGGTGAGTAGCCCTTTGGCCTATCAAGACCTCTTCACACCGAGCCTAGTTCCTAGCCCGTGCATGTATCATTTTTGGTATCAGAGCCCGGTTCAAGGACCACCACGAGGTAACTCTATCCCTATTCTATTTCATTTCATTTCAAGTTGTTTATTTCTTTTTGTTTTGAAGAAAATCAAAAACAACACAAAACAGTCCCACCGACAAGTCAAGGTACCGTTATCTTCTTCTATTCTCGTTTCTTTATTCTTGTTCTTGTTCTATTTTGTTATAACCTATTAAAAAAAACAAAAAGAAGTATGTCGGGAGAAGGAGAAGCTAGCAACACCGCATTGGCACAAATCTTGCAAGACATACAAGACTGACTAGCTCGTTTAGAGGAGTCACCGAGGAGATCGGAATCTGTTCGGGTTAACCTTCCGCGACGTGAAGAGACTGCAAGAGATCGAGAACGAACTCCTCCAGAACCTCCACAAAGGCATAGAAACGTGAGGCCCCAGACCCAGCAAGAAGAGTCGGATGGAGAAGGCGATTATGATCGAGGACAACAACGCTATAGGCGACAAAGTGGTAACGATCTTAAAGTGAAATTACCTACTTTTGCTGGTCGTGTTAATCCGGATGCCTATCTCGATTGGGAAAGGCGGATGGATAATATCTTTGATTGTTATGAGTATTCGGAGCACAAGAAGGTGCAATACGCCGCTGCACAACTCACCGACAATGCGTTAACATGGTGGGATCGCGAGATAGTGGAAAGGAGGAGAGCACGCTATGAACCGGTTGCAACATGGCGTGAGATGAAACTAATGATGAGAGTAGGTATGTCCCTCCTCATTTTCACCGAGATATGCGAAGGAAATATCGCAATTTAATGCAGGGAATGAGATCGGTGGAAGAATACTTCAAGGAATTTTAATACCTCCGGAATCGGTTAGAATTGGACGAGAGTGAAGAAACGGTGATGGCTCAATTTGTGGATGGACTACAAGAACGAATTGCTCGCAAGGTGGAAAGGTTAGTGTATCATGATTTGCAAGAGCTACTTCATTTGTCAATACATATTGAACAGCAAATCATCAAGAAGCAAACCCGAGCAAATCGAGCACGAACGACCGCACCAAGCCAAATGTCATACCGAACCGAGGGTAAGGGAGTTTCGGCCAACACAAGCAAATCAAACCAAGCGGAAACTCGGACACGAGACAAGGGTAAAGCGATAGCTATGTCATAGGAGGACGTGTACAAAGGTAACAAATCGAACCCTATGGATCTTAGAACACGTGAAATCATTTGTTACAAGTGCAGGGGAGGAGGGCACTATGCAAAGGATTGCCCAAACAACCGTGTGATGATCCTCACCGAAGCGGGAGAATATGAATCCATGGACGAGGAAGAAGTAGAAAACGTTGATGAAGAGATAGAATATCCCGATAGTGGAGAGCTACTTGTCACACGAAGAGTTTTAAGTGCCATGACCAACTTAGAAGAAACCGCACAACGAGAGACCATATTCCACAGCCGGTGTACCGTGAGGAATAAGGTATATGGTTTAATTATTGACAGCGGTTCTTGTACTAATGTTGCTAGTGCATACATGGTGAAGAAGCTAGGACTCCAAACCGAGAAACACCCTCACCCACACAAGTTACAATGGCTCAACAACCAAGGAGAGCTTAAGGTAAATGAGCAAGTCAAAGTCTCGTTTAGTATCAGACGATACAAGGATGAAGTATTGTGCGACGTGGTCCCAATGCAAGCCGGACACATACTTCTTTGCTGACCATGGCAATTCGATCGAGAGGTAAAACACGATGGTAGGACCAATCATTACTCTTTTCTATTTAACAAACGTAAAATGTCATTGGCCCCTCTTAGCCATCCCAAGTACACGAGATGCAGCTCAAGCTATCCAAAGAAAGCGACGATAGCAAGAAACCGAATTTCTATGCGAAACCTAGTGTGGTAAGTAAGGCATTGATTGATGATCGCAATGTATTGCTAATGGTATTTAAAGATGTCGTGAGTACAGGCCTAGGACCGAACGAACCACTCCGGAGATCACTCGACTCTTAGAACGTTCTCGCGACGTGTTCCCGGAAGAGATGCCCACGGGGTTGCCACCACTTAGGGGTATCGAACATCAAATTGATTTGGTGTCGGGAGCTCCTCTTCCAAACCGTCCTGCATATCGGATGAACCCCGAAGAGACCAAAGAGCTTCAAAGGCAGGTACAAGAACTCATGTATAAAGGATATATTCGTGAAAGTTTGAGTCCTTGTGCAGTGCCCGTCTTACTTGTACCCAAGAAGGATGGAACATGGAGGATATGCGTAGATTGCCGAGCCATCAACAATATTACCATCAAATATCGACATCCCATACCACGCACGCCTCGATGACATGTTGGATGAACTAAGCGGAGCAACCATCTTCTCGAAGGTGAATCTAAAGAGCTGTTATCATCAAGTGCGTATGCGCGAGGGAGACGAATGGAAAACCGCATTCAAGACGAAGCAAGGGCTGTACGAATGGCTTGTCATGCCCTTCGGTCTCACCAACGCTCCAAGTACTTTCATGAGACTCATGAACCATGTACTTCGCACTTTCATTGGTAAATTCGTGGTAGTTTATTTTGATGACATCTTAATTTACAGTAAATGCCTTACCGATCACGTGACACACCTTGAGCTAGTCATGGAGACTCTCCGACGAGAGAAACTTTATGCTAACCTCAAGAAGTGCACTTTTTGCACTAATGAAGTTGTCTTTTTAGGCTTCATTGTGAGTTCGCAGGGGTTACGCGTTGACGAAGAAAAGATCAAGGCGATCCGGGAATGACCAACTCCTACTACCATCGGACATGTTAGAAGTTTTCATGGCTTAGCTAGCTTCTATCGACGATTTGTTCGGGATTTTAGAAGTGTTGCTGCTCCTCTCACGTCAATTATTAAGAAGGATAGACCGTTCGAATGGGGAGACGGGCACGAGAAGGCCTTCAACATGTTGAAACAGCAACTCACAAGTGCACCCGTCTTAGTCCTTCCTGACTTTGACAAGGTATTTGAAATTGAATGTGATGCATCTGGATTGGGTATTGGAGCTGTCTTAATGCAGGAAAAACGACCCGTGGCGTTCTTTAGTGAGAAACTGAGTGGTGCAACGCTCAACTATCCTACATACGACTAGGAGCTCTACTCCTTAGTTCGGGCATTACAAACATGACAACATTACCTCTTGGCGTAGGAGTTCATCATACATACAGACCACGAAACCCTCAAGCATCTCAAGGGACAAACTACACTCAAGAGACGACACGCAAGGTGGTTGGAGTTCATCGAGACTTTCCCCTACATCATCAAATACAAAAAGGGGAAAGACAATGTCGTTGCCGATGCATTATCTAGGCGACATGCACTCATATCCACCATGGAGGCTAGGATGTTCGGTTTTGAGCATATCAAAGAGCTATATCGCGAAGACCCTGAGCTTGGAGACATCTACGAGGGCTGCGAAAAAGGAGCACAAGGAGCATACTACAAAGAGGGAGACTACCTATTTCGAGAACGCCGACTATGCATTCCTCAATGCTCGATGAGGGAGCTTATACTCCAAGAAGCTCAAGGCGGCGCTCTCATGGGACACTTTGGCGTGGACAAGACGCTCGCTGTGGTGAAGGAGCATTTCTTTTGGCCACACCTCAAACGGGATGTTGAACGATTTTGTGCTCGATTTGTTCAATGCCATCAAGCAAAATCTAAGACACACCCGCACGGTTTGTATCTTCCTCTCCCTATTCCATCTTGTCCTTGGACTGATTTATCGATGGACTTTGTTCTCGGACTCCCTAGGATCCGAAACAACGACTCCATTTTTGTTGTTGTGGACAGGTTCTCCAAGATGACACATTTCATTCTGTGTGCTAAGGCGAACGATGCTTCCCACATCGCCGATCTCTTTTTCAAAGACGTTGTATGCTTACACGGATTGCCTAGGAGCATTGTATCGGATTAGGATTCAAAGTTCCTAAGCTATTTTTGGAAGACCCTTTGGAGAAAGCTCGGAACAAAGCTCATGTTTTCCACTACGTGCCACCCTCAAACTGACGGTCAAACCGAAGTGGTTAACCGAACATTGGTTGCCTTACTCCGAGCTACCATTGGACGCAACCTCAAGAATTGGCTCGATTGTCTACCTCATGTGGAGTTCGCCTACAACCGAGCCACACACTCAGCAACGAAGCACTCTCCGTTCGAAATTGTATATGGCTTCAACCCGCTGACCCCACTAGATCTATCACCTATTCCAAACCACGACATGGTCAACCTCGATGGAGAGAAAAAGGCCGAGCATGTAAAGAAGCTTCATGCCAAGGTCCGCGATAATATTCAATGCAAGACGGAACAATACATGCGACAAGCCAACAAAGGACGTAAGAAGGTGTCATTCGACGTTGGAGATTGGGTGTGTTGGGTTTTCCTGGGATCTCTAGAGCGAATCCTATTCCTAAGAGATCGATTCTAGGGTTTGCGCAGCGGATATAAAATAAAAATTTAATAAACCATAGAACCATGCTTCTAATGAATCGTAGAAACGTTAGAACGCTTACCTCAATCGATCCGGGGCCTGTATCAATCGAAGAACACGTCTGATCACGAAAGGGAGGAAGATTACCTCGCCCTCTACACGTATCTACACCTCGGGATGGATTCCAACGATTGGAACTTGTCTGCTAGGACTCGAATCTCTATTCGATATGTGCACCGAGAAATCTCGAGACTTAGAACTCGTTTTTGGATCTCCAAAAACTCTCCAAGAACTGCAAAAATCGGCTGCCCAAAAGTCTCTCTTTAGTTAGGGTTTTTAATCTCCTTCTTATAAGGTGATTTAACCCTAATTCGGTTTAATTTCGGAAAAACTGAAGCCCAGAACGGACGGTCCAGAAAAGCACGTGGACCGTCCGGTCCAGCACGTAGAGCGGACGGTCTGCTCACATGGACCGTCTGTTCCAGACTTTCTAGAACGGACAGTCCGTTCTGGACCGTCGGGTCTGGCACGGCGGACCGTCCGTTTCGGACTTCTGGTCCGTCCGTTCCAACGCGCCCGTCGGGTCTGGCACGGCGGACCGTCCGTTTCGGACTTCTGGTCCGTCCGTTCCAAACTCTTCCGTCTCGTTTTTTCTATCGTTTTCTCGCACGTTTCGTCCTTCCCTGCGTGTGTGACCCTGTAGGCTCATTCGATATAGCAGTATAGTCCGAAATCTCTATTCCGGAT
>NW_010966774.1:1259609-1259887 GCF_000463585.1 Tarenaya hassleriana
TAGCCCCAGAAGGACTTCGGAAGATCTGTCTGACTCATCATAGACCGAACCATGTCTAACAGTGTTCGGTTCCTCCGTTCTGACACGCCGTTCATTTGTGGCGTTCCAGGAGGAGTTAATTGTGATACAATACCACAATCAACCAGATAGTCAGTGAACTCTTGGCTCATATACTCGCACAGAACGGATGGTCTACGGTTCATGAACGTGATCAGATCACGTTCTACCGTGTTCTCGGCCCCGATCAGATCCAAAACTGATCCGCATTCTACTGTGAA
>NW_010966774.1:1260063-1283116 GCF_000463585.1 Tarenaya hassleriana
TCAAAGCACGCAACTCCTCATGTTGGATTCCGTAGATATCTCAGGTCTTAGGATCCAATCATGGAACCGTCATATGAGATTCAAGTCATGACGCTAGTCCATGTGACAATCTCATGCGGGTCAATCCAGTATTCCGTTCTTCAACGAATACCTATGACAGTGATCGTATCCAATACCTATGATCATCTATACGATCACCTATCACACATCATATGTATCATAATAAAGCTCGTAAACAGTACATCATAGAGCACTAAACCAACAGGACCGTCCGTTCCGGACTTCTGGTCCGTCCGTTCCAGACTCTTCCGTCTCGGTTTTTCCGTCGTTTTCTCGCACGTTTTGTCCTTCCCTGCGTGTGTGACCCTGTAGGCTCATTCGATATAGCAGTATAGTCCGAAATCTCTATTCCGGATATACAAGTCATAGGCGGTCTCTAGCAAGACACTATGACTACCTATCTCGAATAGAGTTTGTTTGTGATCTTTACGAACGCCAGAGATGATTTCGGTTGATGATCCTTTTGTATCATGATATCATATGTCGAACATAACGCATGGACAAGCCACCTTATCTGATTCGACTGCTTTCTCGTTCACTGAGTTCGACTGTCTGAAATAGACGACGTTCGTCTATAGTGCGGCCACACATTTCTACAGTCTCGCTCACACGAGGGGCCCAGCGATATCTCTCTCTTTTACGAGAGGTACAAATCCTGTCTTGACTATCTACAATCCAGTACATGATTCGTTTCGTACCTGATACACGCCTTTATAGTTCTCCTGTTACGCAGAACGTTTGACGTATTCAAAGCACGCAACTCCTCATGTTGGATTCCGTAGATATCTCAGGTCTCAGGATCCAATCATGGAACCGCCATATGAGATTCAAGTCATGACGCTAGTCCATGTGACAATCTCATGCGGGTCAATCGAGTATTCCGTTCTCCAACAAATACCTATGACTGTGATCGTATCCAATACCTATGATCATCTCTATGATCATCAATCACACATCATACTAGTCTTATTATGTCGTTATTCCCATAACAACACAAGACTAGGGAGTTTAGTATCATTCATAATGATACATGGATTTCATAACAGATCTAGTATGCAAGAACATGTAATGAATCAAATACTCTCATAAAACCATAGAAAGTATCAATACATCGAATGTATCTAAAGAAAGCTCATAAACAGTACATCATAGAGCACTAAACCAACAGGGTGTGGCTACACCTAAGGCCTGAGAGATTTCCAAACAAGAGGAGTTCAAAGCTAGCACCAAGAGGAGACGACCCTTTCCGTGTCCTAGAGAAAATCAACGACAACGCCTACAGTTTGGAACTACCCGGTGAGTATAACGTCTCTTCCTCCTTCAATGTGGCTGATCTATGTCCATTTGATGCAGGAGATCGTGTTTTGAGGACAAAACCTTTGCAAGGGGGAGGGAATGATGCGGTCATCGGCTTGGACAACAAGGACATAGATGATCAAACGCTTGAAAGGCAAGGAGAGCTAGTTGCGGACGAAGGAGGAAATGCCTACAGTGATGAAGGAGCAGAACCTAATCTCACTATGCCAACCATGCCCGAACCACACTCACAAGACAAAGATCCCGAAGCCTACGGACAAAGATCAATATTTTTGTGGAGGCATGGCTGCATAAAACGATCGAGGATAATTCAATGGAAGCAACATCAAAGGCAAAGAACAGAAAGGGAAACATTTTGGAGCTTTCGTTGGAGAACACTTGAAGATTGTATTGGACACCTGAGCCGCCGAGAGCTACTTGACAATACACGAAGTCCCATTGGCGAATTCGAGAGTCATCTTGTCTTTGGCGGACAATTAAGGAAGAAGACTGATACGTGTGTACCGAGTCTAAAATCTATATCCCGATTCACAATTCACCGCAAGGATACGGATCGTCGTAACACGGGGTCGAACACGAGGACCGGTAGCTAAATCTAAACCCTAATCGAAACTAAATCAAAGTAAGCAAGTGAAAGTGATGGAGGAAGTATGTGGAATCTAAAATAACTAAAATAAGAAAGCAAATAAAAACGTGTAAACTATCAAGCAAAGATGACCGTGGGTGTTGGGACCGTATTCGCGTGTATGGGTATATGCTAAGCATGCGAGAATCACAATATTGAATTTGTATTCGGGAATCATCAAGCAACAAAGACAGAGAAATCACCTTCCGCCATGTAACTCACTATCTAAAGTTCTCTAAATCCATATCCCTATGCGATTTATCAAACTAGATGCATGAAGAACGTTATCATCAATCCTAGATCGATCAAACCATATTTCTACGTGAATAATACGATCTATTCTATTGATTTTGATCCGAAACTAAAACCATATTCCTATGTAGTTGAGAATCTAAAACAACTGATCAAGGGGTTAGCAAACATCAATTCACATGAAGTGCAAATCGATAAAACCGAAACAAATCCAAATCGCAACCAAGTTATGGTTCAAACATACCCAAAACACAAACGAATCGCTAACCCACAGCCGTGAATCTACTCACGGTTCATGGAAAAACACAAAGCAAAACCGGAAATAGAAACAAAAGAGGGAGAAGAAAGACTCATGTCGACAGCAAGCGATCTTCACGTTCTAACTCTTCTTCTTCTTCCCGAAATCCCGTAAACTCCTATTTCTCTCCCCAAAGCTCTCCAAAGTCTGTATAAAGTCTGTCCCCCCTCTAGAACGTCTGTAGGCACTTTTTATAAACCCTAGGCGGCGCTCCCGAAGTCCTACTACCGTTCAAACTCTGAAAATTCGAATCTAGGCTTTTTCTGGGTTTTGACTCGGACCGAGTCAGTACTCTGACTCGACCGAGTCAAAACGAGACTCTTCAGAATTCGGCCCAGCCCATTCTTCTGACTCGGGCCTTCTGACTCGGGGTGTCTGACTCGGGGTGTCTGACTCGGGGTGTCTGACTCGGGCCTTCTGACTCGGTGTCTTCGTAACAGGCTTGCATTGGGCCATTTTCAGCACGTTGACTCGACCCATTTTCCATGGTTGACTCCGGCCGAATCAAGACGGGAAGTTCTTGATGTAGTTCATCCCTTTAGCTCCAGATTGCTCCTGTTTTGGTCCAAATCGTGTCCGAGACCTGTAATCCTATAAAAACACAACCAAACCGAGTTTCGTGGCCTAACACGCCTATAATGCCTACAAATGAATATGATCCTCGTCTAAATCCTATAAAAATGTCCTGGAAATATAAAGAGAATTAGGAGTTATCAAATCCCCCCAGACTTAAACCTTTGCTCGTGCTCGAGTAAAGAACAAAGGAATAAAATCTGCAAAACGGGGAATGACGAACATCAAATAGCATCATCATGAAACTCAAAAGCAAAACATCCATCCAATGCTAGTTTCCCGAGAATGTACCCAAACCGGTCTACTATGATCTTTCTACCAAAGACTAATCTACCTAGTCATGGGACTTTTATTGCCACCTAGAACCTATTAGAATCTCTACAACTCACCAAGCGTATTTCCGAACCAATCCTTGTCTCAACTTAGCATCTTCGATCTTAGTTCCTCTTCATACTTGGATTTTTACCTTTTTGTAGAATTTTTCTATCAAACGCTGGCATCTCGGGTTTCTAGGACGTTGAAGTTGAAGGACATCGCTTTTCGCTCTCCTTTTTTTTTCTTCCTTTCTTTTTTTTTCTTCTCTTTTTTTTTTCTTTCTCAATGCGATGTCCGACCCACAACTTAGACCCGAACCATCGAACGATGCACTCATGTCCTCGAACAATTTTCGTTGACGAGATTCGGACAGCGGTGTGTGAGATGCTTTATTTTCCCAGGATATTCGTTGAACTAGATTTCATCGACCTGCAAGACTCGGAAAAAGTTCTAAACGAAACATATAACCTGGATACAGTCGTTTCAACTCCGTAGGTTCCAAATAACAACCCCATCCCACAAACTTAATAGAAAGTCTAGAGAACTATCAATTCGACACGGTTCAACCACGTTCTACAAAGTCACTAGATCATCAAGATATTCCTACTCTATCATCCCACAAATCTTCCAAATGATGCTTAAAACGGGTTTTCGAGGTATGCACGTGAACCTATATGAACCTAAATCTATATGTCAAATGCAATCATGCAAACCTAACAAAAACCCATCTATATGAAAAATAAAAACGTGTGAATGCAACTAATGCAAAGTGATATGCAAAAGTGAAAATTTTCCCTAAGTCTATATGCCATGATAAAATGCACCTAAACTAAATGCAATCCTAAGTAGATAGGCCTGAATGTGTGAAGGATCTATCCACCCCCCAGACTTGAACCATACACCGTCCACAGTGTAGACTCTCACCCGGAAAAGTAGAATCGAAAACAACGTGTGGAAAGAACCAATAAGAGGGATAGAGAAGGCTTAGCTCTGCGAAATTCGTTCGCTCGCAATGAAGTTAATTCACGTCAAACGCAGGAGCTCTCACAAACTCTGTGGATTGGAACCTATCCAACATTGTCTCTCGGAAGTCGATGCTCATCTCTCGTGTGCCGGTGTAAACGCTCATAGAACAACAAACGTTATCCGAACAAAAACATAATAATAGCAATGCACTCCGAAAGATCCAAAATGCAATCATGGTCTCTACTATCTACGCTACAAAGAAAAAGAAAAAGAAAAGTTACCTAATGCTCGGGTTGCCTCCTAAGAAGCACTTGTTTAACGTCATTAGCTCGACCTATCTTGCTCAAATGATGGGAGGGTCTGAGAGACGAAGATAATTGATCTTTCGCCACCCTAGATGTTGAGCATTAAGCGCATCTTTTGGACCTCGTGGATGCTTGATCCTTCTGTCCTCCTTGGGTTTCCAAACTTGTGAAGGAGGTGAATCTTGTGGACGTTTGAGCGATGTTTTTTCTCGTTTCGATCCTCTCTTGCTCCTTTTCCCTACTCGACAACCTGTAATGGAAGGTTCAAACACGGATATAAAATTATGAGCGGGGTACGTACCTCTCTCCAATGTCGGTCCTATGTTCCTATCTGTGTGTGTGTGTTCCTTTGTCCTAAGCCCTTGAGGTAAGGGCTTCATCTCCACCTTCGGGGCTTTCGCTAAGCTCCAATCTGCTTTATTCAGTGTCCCCGTGCTAAATGGTGGCTCTCGGGGCTCTGGAACATCTAGGGTGGTCGTCATAGACGGTTGGAAGACGTTCCGGACTGGCTCGGTTTCGACGGTAAGAGGTGGCTCGACTTTGCTCAGAGAACTGACTCGATCCGAGTCAGAATACAGGGAGATCGAGTCAACACGGGTGCACACCGAGTCAGAAGCTAAAAGAGCTTCTAAAACCTCGAGAGAGTTGACTCGGTCCGAGTCAATACTTGACTCGGTCGAGTCAGAACGCATAGGCTCGAAATTTTCCTCAGTTACGTCCTCTAATGCAGGCGTAAGCTCCCGAATATCCTTCTAATTGTTGTATATACTCTCATTCGATGACAGGAGGGATATTTCAAGTAGATCAACGTCTCGGAATTGATCGAAGTCTTCCTGAGTCAAGATCTCGTGCACATCGACGTAGCATGCCGAGTCAGTGGTGGATGGCTGTTTCATGTTGTGATCTAGGGTGAACTCAACAGTTTCGTCACCTATTTTCATCGTAAGACGACCAACACAAACATGAACCACCGCATCGGCCATGTAGAGGAGACTCTTTTATTGGTGAGAACTAGAGCTGCGAAGACTGATTAAGAGCTTGAACACACGGGTAAGGAGGGCGTCTAAGCGTACGTACCATAAATCAATGGAAGCTGAAATGGAAAGTGCATTGCAGAATGTCGTTGAAGTGAAAGAGAAGGCTTGGGAATCACGCATTGAAATAATATAGGTTGTTCTGTTGTTTATCTTTCCCAATCATCAAACATTGAATAGGGTCTTGGATCACATACAAAACATAAAAAGACACAATGCAAGAAATCTTTTTAGTGAGAGCACTTATACTTAATAGATTGAAATGAAATGTAGGATGATGTGAGCGTGAGAATGAAACAAATATTAAAATTTCTTTTGGAAGAGTGATATGAACATGTTAGATATATACCTATTGGCTTCGGTGTCAAGTATCCAAAAAACAGTAGCTAAAGATTTGGTATAAATGTCAGAAAAAATATATAGTTGTACCATCTGAGTCTATGAGAAAACTGCTTAGTCCTTTGAGATTAGATTGAAACTGATCGAATAAGGCATGTATCTACTCGAGTGTGGATCGTCCTGTGGAATTCTCAGCAGAGGGTTTATGGGAAATAACAACAATTTCAACATATGAGTTTAACAAATTAACTGTATTCTACACTTTGTCCATATTTCCATAACGTGGTTTGGGCAATAAAGGGGATTTGGAAGATCAATTTTGATTTCAAGGTGAGGACAAATGAGAAGTGGGAGGGTAACCTTATAGTTTGTAACAACGAGAGATGGTGTGGACAGAAATACCACAATGGGTACAAAAGGTTCTGGATTTATTTTGTTGGGTTTGATAGTTGAGTTTTGGTCGAGGATTGAAAAACAACAAAATTAGAAACGTTTGGGGCTAAATTATAATGTTGGTGTTCTTTTTTAACAACCAAATTGTATACATTTGTTAAAGAACGTGTTTAAGTTCAGGGAACCATGTCGCAGGTTCTCTATTTATTGTTCAAGATGAGAAAATTTTAAAGCATTCTTGTGTTTAAACATTGTCTCAAGAGTTGTACATATCAGATTTGCGTCATTAAGATACATGATAAGGCTTGAAATTTCAGAGGAGAACCGAATACCAACTAACTCATTATAGCGTAACCAAGCACTATAATCTAAATGATCAGTTTCAGGTTTAGAGATAGTATCGTAATTGAAGCCAAGTTTATTTTTTGCGGTGTGAACCTTGATTATTGAATGAGACCTAAGATTGTAGTTGAGCTCGCCGATAAGCTTTTCAGAGACAAGAGATAAATTTGAAGAATCTGCGGTATGCATGTAGAGGAGATTGATAACATGTATTTTGGTGATATTTTGGTATATAATGTCTAGTGCGTTTTACTCGTTTTGCATATTTATAGGCATTCTAGAGCACATTTGGTCTCGATATTACTTGGTTGCTTTCTTTGGTGTCAAAACAGGTATTCATACATTAAAGAGAACAAAATGGATGGAAAACATGGACTACGAAACATCACAGACGAAAGGAAACATTTGGGATTGTTCCGGGGAAAAACATGAAGCCTAAAAAGTCAGATCTTGCAAGTCTAATAACTTTCACTCTACAAGTCTAAATCATGCGTTCTCTACATCATTGGAAAGCTCTCTTCAATTTCTACGCATACACCAAGATCGTGCAAATCCGATATTGGAGCAGAAAATTATGAGCAAATCTGTCAAGCATGTACGAGTTGAAGAATCGACACGGACCGTGTTCCATTCGACACGGCTGTGTCGGGTCCGTGCTGAAAAAAGTGAAGTTTTGCTCAGAGAATTGGCTCGAACCGTGTCATCATTCGACACGGCCGTGTTGATTCAAACTCGTCCGTGTTCAGCCCATGTCTAAAGTGGAGATTTTTAACAGAGAATTGACACGGACCGTGTTGCATTCGACACAGTCGTGTTGCATTACGGGAAAACTTCCTATTTTACATCCGAACTTCCGTTTTCAGCAAAGGAAGAAGCCTAGCTGCCAAACAAATAAATAGAAGACGTCTTGGGCTTCAGAAATCATCGAGAGATCACAGCAGAAGCCAGAGAACTCGAGAGAGAATCAAGACGGAGTTTCCGGAAGCAGAGATTGAAGAACCGTCGTCTAGAGATCGCTGCGAGTTTCTTCTCTATCTGTTTTCCATGTTTCTCTTTATTGATTTGATCTCGTTTGTTGTTATGGGTAGCGAGTAGTCGTTTCAGAGTAGCTAGGGATTTAACCTTGTAGGGATTTGTTTGGTTTTTATTTTCCGAGACTACGTTATCGATACTCGTCGGTTTGATTGAATTGAGTTTATTGCTTTTAATCTTCTTGGCCTGTTGATTGATTGATCTTAGATTCTGATTTACTACGAGAGTTGGAATTAGATTCAGAACAAATTCATTGAATGAATTGATTAAGACTATTGAAAGATAGGTTGATCGATTTAGGAACTGTGATAGTGATCGTTAATGCGTTTGATTATTTAATCTATTAGATTGATAGATCGATAGGTTGAATTATCAGATAGTGCACTACAAAAAAACCTGCACATAGCGACGGAAATTTCCGTCGCACAGAAAATTGCGACGGAATGTGACGATTTTATGATAGAATGTGGAAAAAAATTATCCGTCGCAAACAGTCGCAATTTCCTACGGTTTGCGACGGATAATTCTGTCACAACAAAGAAATAGATGATTTGCGACGGAAAATAAAAATTGCGACGGATTGCGATAGAATATTCCGTCGCAATGTATTTGGTTTCGTTTTTCGACGAAATTTTTTGAATTTTGGGCGCGTAAATTAATTTTATTTTGTGACGGATTGCGACGGAAAATTCCGTCGCAAATCGCAATATAAAACCACAAGTCGTCTTCTTCATCAGACTTCAAATATTTTCGGAAAAAAAAATAAAAATCGCCAAATTTTTTCTAAATCTCTCCAAAGATCGCCAAATTTCTCCCATAAGATAATATATATGTATTTATATATATATATATATGTGTGTGTGTTTGATGTGTTTGTGTGTGTTTATGTATGTGTATGTGTGTGTAAGTGAATGTGTATATATATGTGTGAATGTGTATGTGTGTGTTTATATATGTGTGTAAGTGAATGTGTATGTATTATGTGATTGTATGTGTATATGAATATGTGTATATGTGTGTGTTTATATGTATGTGTATGTGTTTGTGAAATATATATGTGTATGTGTTTGTGAAATATATATGTGTATGTGTTTGTGAAATATATATGTGTATGTGTTTGTGAAATGTATATGTGTATGAGTATTTATGTATGTGTATATATGTGTATATGTGTATATGTGTGAATGTGTATGTGTGTTTGTGTATATGAAAATATGTGTATATATATGTATGTATGTGTATGTATATTTGTATGTGTGTAATGTATGTGTATGAATGTATGTGTATGTGAAAATGTATATATGTATGTGTATATATAGTATATAATTTTTTTTATATATTTTTTTAAAAGTTTTTAATTTGCGACGGAATTATCCGTCACATTCTGTCGCAAAACGCAGATTTTTTTTCATCGCAAAAGTGCGACGGATTAACGACCGTTATACGTTTGCGACAGCGCTATACCAACGGAAATAAGTCCGTCGCATTCCGTCGTAAATTCTTAATTGCGACGGATTTCCTTTATATTTGCGACGGATTTTTCTGTCGCTATATAACTGTTTTTTGTAGTGGTGGATTTAGGACTTGAAAGAGCCAAATCTGATATTGGAACTTGAGATCCCCGATTAGAGTTCGATTTCGTAGATTCTCCATTCTTAGAAACAATCCCTGCGCATTAAGGTTATCCCGAAGCTACGGTGGTTTAGTTATCTGATTTTACTTAGTTGGTTTATTGCTTTATTTTCGATATTCACATCCTTCATTCCATATTTTCTGATCTAATTCTTAGTCGAGTCCTGTTCCTGGAGTTAACTATTCCCTATGTTCGACCCTGGTACTACAGTTGATCTGTATCCTTGCCGTATTCGTTGTGTCTAGGTTTTTATCATTTGAGCATTATTTCTATACCTAGATTTGAGTTATCAGGGATTAGGGTAAGGGCCTATGGGGAAGAAAGCAGAGAAACAACTCTACAAGAAGAAGAAGGTCTGGTAGCTCTGTTAGGTGAAGAAGAAGAAGATTATACATAGAGAATATGTGAGGCGGAGTAGAGAAGCTCTGATATCATAACGAGGTGAGGCGGAATAGGTGAGGCGGACCAAAGGATGGACATGTGGAGTAGGCATAGTTATGTTAATAGATGTATCTTCATATTTTTCGGTATGACATCTCCACCGATGGATCATTTCTTTTTGGAAAAATCGGTGGTAGAACTTTTCACTGATATGTATTACAGACTTTTATTACTACCTCTCGCGATTCTCCTAACCTGAAATGTTGCATAACAACGTCCTAAACTACGTGCTTAGCGAATGATTTGGGTGTAACCCGAATACCTCACTCATTGAAATCAGCCAACCAACAAGCAATCATACTTATACATACGTATACAGACGACAACACATACAATCAATCATTCTTCCATAAAAACAACCACAATCAGTCTGAAGAATAAATCATCGGATAACAGCCGTCAATTCATCTCCGCGTGCCCTGGCACACGGGTCAGGCCGTAATCCAATCCACTTACCTGCTTCCTTGATGACATGTAAATATTGTTATATTTTCAAATCGGATGTCTAGCGCATTTCACGATATTTCGCATATTTATAGATATCCCTTGTACATTTTACTCCGACTTTGATGTTTTTGATATTTTGCAGGAAAATTGAAGATTTGGGTGAAAATGAGCAATTTCTGAGGAAAAGACATGACCCGGAGCCAATCCGAAAACATTCCCAGTACCAAAGAATCAAAGAGGAAACACTTGCAAGATGTCGACATTACGAGCCCCATAACTTTTGCAATACAGATCCACATCATGTGTACATCATTGGAAAGTCCTTTGCAATAGCTACGCACAACATAAAGATCACTCCAATCCGACATTGCATTAGAAAGTTATGATGAAAACACAATGAGTCTATATTCTGATGATGAACTGTGCGAGAGTGAGCCATTGCAATCCACATAACTTTCCCCATACAAATCCAAATTACGTGTTCGATATATCATTGGAAAGATCTCTTCGATTACTACAGAAGATCACTTCAATACGACATCGGAGCCGAAAGTTATGAGGCAAACACTATAACTATATACTTTGGTGGCGACAATAAAACACATTTCCCCAAAACATGGAGGAAAATGGGGAAATGTCTTTCTCCTTTTCTTGGCTATAAAAGGGGCACGAAGAGGAGGCTTAGGATCATCATCCAACACATTAGAGAGTGAGTTTGAAGAGTAAATTGAGAGTTTCTTGAGAGAGATCCAAGGAGGAGTCAAAAGAAGAAGAAGAAGAAGAAGAAGAGGAGGAGGAAGAAGAAGAAGAGTCCTACAAGTATCACTAAGCATTCTCTTCCCTCTTTTTTAATTCTTATCATGAACTTCTATTTGGATATTGTTTGTATGTTTTTCATGATGTGTGAGTAATTTTATCATTGTAGGTTAGGGATTAAGGTTGTATAAGGATCATATGAACATAACCTATCTTTGAAACTATGGGTTTTATAATTTGGTTTGAATGAATGAATCTTAATACTATAAATCTTGTTGGCCACTTGATTTGTTGAACCTAGAATTTAGTTTGCATAGAGATATGAAACTAAGTTTGGAATTCTTTCATTTGGATGGATGAACATTGCATTGAGAAATGAATGAACATCTAGGAATCATAATGGTGAGTTTAATGCTCTTAACAGTTTCAATCTATTTGAAATCGAGAGATCGATAAGTTGAACTCTTAGGAAGTGAGGTGAGACTCGAGAGAGTAATCCTCTATAGCAAGAACTTGAATTTTTTGAATCATAACCCTAGATACGAAGATAAATCCGTAGAAACGATCCTTACATAATCTGTAATTTCCAACACCTACAATGTTTTATAGATATATGCTGTCTTTGGTTATATTTGCTTTAATTCATGTTTACTTTTAGTTACCATCACCATCATCATTATCGCCTCCGACTAAAACAGAGTATGAATCATAATTATTGTCGTTAAACCACACGTGTCCCTGTGTTCGACCCTAGGTACTACAATTGATCCGTATATTTGCGATGATTGTATCTAGGAAATTAAAACAAGATTAGATCACATCCTAGATCAACATCATTCCTCGTTGAAGATACCAGTAATAACTTGATCCTTCCGGTCTTTATCGTCAATATCGTCAATTCATCTCTACGTGTGCATTATACACGTAGGTCAGGACTCACCATGTACATAGCACAACCTTTCCTCTCCTCGGTTAGCACTGAAATAATAAAATCACCATCGTTTTCCTGAAAATGCAAACTCATCACTAATTTCCACCTTCCCGATACCGATATAACCTTCTCGATATCAGGATCCGACGTCGTCTTCCGATGCCGCCGATTGTCAGGCAGAGCAACTATGTGCTAATTAACTCTCCCTTGCCGACCATCCACCGCGGAGTTACTCATCAGGCTCAAGCTCAGCCTTTTAGAGTAGTCCATAACACCTCGTGATCGGGTCGGGTGACACATGCAACAACTCGATCACAGGTTTTAATTGCCTACTATCGGGGGACACAAGCAACTCCTGATACCGTTCCATGACCGATGGAACGTTGATGCAGTTACCGATGAACCGTGTTACCTCCCCACGTATATGTACTAACTCCATCGTCAACCGGTACAGATTACATGGACCTTTGGTTACTCTCACCGTCCCTTGGGATGTTAGCGCAATCTTTCATCGCCACAAACACAATCATATCTCACCCGAATGACATTCGACCCGATATCGACTATCACATGAATGAGCATCCACTCATCGCACTCAGCGGAATAACAATCAATAACATTCACCCGTCTACAATCAAACACTAGACAATATCTGAACCTGTTCGATATATTACCCAACACCACGCATCTATCCCAATTCAATACCCTCAACCCGTCTACAATCACACGCACATGCATACACACATTCCCATTTATTAATAATTATTAGTCTTGACTCATGTAATTATCGGGAATACTTATATGGGTACACTCATTATCTAAACCTAAGTATCCATGCGCATTATCTTTTAGCATTTCACTTTCGATTCATTTTAACTTTCGGTACGTTAAATCAGGTTCTGGTCCATCCGGATTACCAATTCCTTTCGTCCCGTGCAGTTTGAGGACATGTCGGGTTGGACATTCCTTTATTTTGGTTTAGGTTGATTGGGCTCTGTCGGATCCGGACTAAACTCCGGACGGTATCGAACATTTGGATTGGTTGGTCAGTCCTAGACCAGACCGGCGGACCAATCTTCCTTTTCTTTATTTTTAGTCCGCCTAACCAATCTTTTGGTCAGTTCAGTTGGTACGGCGGACTAACAATTTATTTTTGCCGGTCCGCCCGGATCAAAATCTTGGCCCAGTGGACAACTTCTTATTCAACCTCGGGCTCATTTTCTCCCTCTGAAACTCCCGATATGGCAGACTGACTTCTAGTCCGCCCCACACGAAATTTCGGAAAATTCTTAAATCACTCAAAACATCACAAAAATCAAGCATCAATCAAGCACAAGAAACTCATAAAACTCCGAAATCAATGAAATTAAATTTTTTGACTTAAACCCAATTCACTCACCAATGGCTTCTCCGGAGTTCTCTGACCTTTGGGAATGCTTTGTTGCACTTCTCCCGTTTCGATTTGCTCAGATTCATCACGAATTGAGCTTGAGGTAGAGTGAATCACTCTGTGAAATTTCACAGAGTTCTTGAGAGAGAGAGAGAGAGCGTGAGAATGAAAAAGAGAGTAATGAGATCTCTCACTTAGACCCAAAAGAAGGGGAAAGAAGTGTGAAAGAGAAATTTGAGCAAGCAGGAGGTGGTAGCAGGGGGTAAAACTCAGCGAAAACGAAGCAGGAGGTGGCAGAAAAACAGTGAAAGAATTTCCTTGTGAGATGACACACCTAGGTCTGGTCCGACGAACCAAATCTTGCTCAGATCCGGATCAAAACCTTCGTTTGGTTCGTCCTCTTTTTACCTTGGTCGGGCGATCTCTCTTTGTCAACATGGTTTGGTCAGTCCCAGACCAAGAATTGGTAAGCAATTGGTGGTGGTGGTGGTAGATTAACTTCTTTTTTTAAATTTATGGGATATCACATTGATAGTCTAATCTAATAAATTAATTAATAAAAAATAAATTCGATATTTTCTTGACTTTTTTAATAAAAATATATCATCTCATATATCTAACCTCACATATTTGGTCTTGACGTGACCTAAGATTGTGAAAGAGAGAAAAAAAAAGTGATCAGCTTAGATATCTAACGTAACAATTTAAATGTAAAATTGATAATGACATTGATTTCTCTGTTGCTTTAGTGTTCTATGATGTACTGTTATGCGAGTTTTATTTAGATACATTTGATGTATTGACACTTTCTATTAGTTTATGGATGAGTGTTTGTTTCATTACGCATTGTGCATACTTGATATGTTATGAAATCCATGTATTGTTATGAACAATACTAAACTCCCTAGTCATGTATCATTGTGGGAATAATGATATATTAAGACTAGTATGATGTGTGATTGATGATCATATAGATGATCGTAGGTATTGGATACGATCACGATCATAGGTATTCGTTGGAGAATAGAATATTGGATTGACCCGCATGAGATTGTCACATGGACTTGCGTTATGGCTTGAATCTCATATGACGGTTCCATGATTGGATCCTAAGACCTGAGATATCTATAGAATCCAACATGAGGAGTTGCGTACTTTGAATACGTCAAACGTCCTGCATAACAGGAGGACTATAAAGGCGTGTATCAGGTACGAAACAAATCATGTGCTGGATTGTAGATAGTCAAGACGGGATTTGTACCTCTCGTAAAAGAGAGAGATATCGCTGGGCCCCTCGTGTGAGCGAGACTGTAGAAATGTGTGGCCGCACTATAGACGAACGTTGTCTATTTCAGACAGTCGAACTCAGTGAACGAGAAAGCAGCCGAATCAGATAAGGTGGCTTGTCGATGCCTTATATTCGACGTATGATATCGCGATACAAAAGGATCATCAACCGGAATCATCACTGGCGTTCGTAGGATCACGAACAAACTCTATTCGAGGATAGGTAGTCATAGTGTCTTGCTAGAGACCGTCTATGACTTGTGTAACCGAAATAAGAGATTTCGGGTTATACTGCTTTATCGGATGAGCCTACAGGGCCACACACAGAGGAAAAGACGAATGCGCGAGAAGAGACGAGAAAATCCCGGTGGAGCGGAGGCCAGACCGACCGGTCCAGAAGGTTTGGACCGATCGGTCCAGCCAACCCAGACCGATCGGGATTTCCTAAACTCGCTCTAATTAGGGTTTTAAGTGGGATTAACTTTAGGGAACATCTCCTAAACCTCTTGGCACGACTTTCAGACCCTTTGGGGAGTTTTTGAGAGTTGAAAACCTAAGAGTTAGATCCCTGAAACCCTTGCGTAAAGACGTGTTCTTCAGTCCTAGAACACAAGTTCCAACCGTTGGAATCTTTTCCGCCGTGTGGATACGTGTAGAGGGTGAGGTATTCTTCCTGCCTTACGTGATCGGACGAACACATCAATTGATACAGGCCCCGGATCGATTGAGGTAAGCATTCTAAATGTTTCTACAAGATCATGCATGATAGATTTTAGGGTTTCATCAAAATTTTTGTTTTACATCCGCTGTGCAAACCCTAGAACCGATCTCTTAGGAATTAGATTCGCTCTTGAGATCCCAGGAAACCAACAGGGGTATCAGAGCCTGATTCTCTGTATGATTTTGTTAGAACTCGATCACGCACGTTATAGAATTTGAATCGTTTGAATCCGTGTTTGCTTTGATGCTGACCGATTATCTTCCTGGAGGTAACCATGCTCCTGATTCTTTCTACAATATGTCTAAACTCATGGGATCATTAGGCATGAGGGCTATCAAAATCGATGTATGCCAGAACAATTGCATGATTTTTTGGTCTGGAGATGATAAAGAGTTATCGAATTGTCGATTTTGTGGAGCTGATCGATTCAAACCCAGGAAAAATGTGCAACGTAAAAGAGTGTCGTATAAACGGATGTTTTATTTGCCGATAGCAGATAGATTGAAGAGATTATATCAATCTCACAAGACAACATCTCAGATGCGTTGGCACAGAGAACATGTTTCAGATTCAAGCAACATGCGTCAGCCATCAGATGGTGAGGCATGGAAGCATTTTGTGCAGCTATATCCTGATTTTGCCTGTGAGGTGAGAAATGTTTATCTGTGTTTATGCACCGATGGATTTGCACCGTATGGTCAGTCTGGGAAACAATATTCATTATGGCCAATTGTGTTGTCGTCGTATAATCTACCGCCAGAAATGTGTTTGAAAAGAGAGTTTTTATTTCTGACGATATTACTGCCGGGACCTTCTCATCCGAAGAAGAGTTTTGATGTGTTCCTCCAACCTTTGATTGATGAATTATTGATGTTGTGGGAACAAGGTGTTGATGCGTATGACGTTTCAACACGACAGAACTTCAACTTGAGAGCAGTGTTGATGTGGACAATCAGTGATTTTCCGGCTTATGGAATGTTGTCTGGGTGGAGTACTCATGGACGTTTAGCATGTCCTTATTGCATGGATGAGATTGATTCATTCCAATTAAAACATGGACGGAAACCATGTTGGTTTGATTGTCATCGCAGATTTTTACCATTGGATCATCCATGGAGGCGCAACAAAAAAAATTTTAGACGGAACAAAGTTATGAACGATCCAAGGCCTCTTCTCCTGACGGGTGAGAAATATTGTACGAGCGTATCGATAGCATTTTCGGCATGCAAAAAACAACCGAATGTGGAGGAAATGGGCATTCCAAACCACATGAGTATGGTGATTACCATAATTGGTATAAACGAAGTATCTTTTGGGATTTACCGTACTGGCGTACTCATAGACTTCGTCACAATCTCGACGTCATGCATATTGAGAAGAATTTTTTCGATAATATCATCAACACACTCATGAATGTGAAAGGTAACATTTTTTTTTCCATTTTTCCATTAATACTTTTGTGGTTACTTAATTTATATACGTTTTGTTTAATGTAAATTTATTGTAGGTAAATCAAAGGATAACATCGTTTCAAGGATGGATGTTAAGGACATATGTTCTCGGAAAGATTTGGAGATCAGAGCAGATGGAAAAACTCCTGTTCCCATCTTCAGACTCTCTAAAGATGAAAATCTTGCAATTTTAAAGTGGTTGAGAGATGAAGTGAAGTTTTCAGATGGATATGCTTCAAACATTGGAAGGTGTGTTGATCTAGAAGGTGGAAAACTACATGGGATGAAAAGTCATGATTGTCATGTATTTATGCAACGTCTACTTCCCGTTGCCATCGGTGAACTGCTACCACAACCTGTAACCGAAGCTTTATGCGGTACGTGTGCTTATTTCTAGTTAAAATTAACCACATGTATTAATGAACAACACAATATCTTACGCTTATAAAATTAATATCGTTACAGGTATCAACACTTTCTTCCGAGACATTTGTTCTAAGAACTTAAATGTCAAAGATGTTGAAACTATGAAGACTAATATTCCGATCATTCTGTGTGCGCTTGAAAAGATAAGAAACTAAATTTTTTGTAATTTATTTAAGTTCATGTTATATGAAATTTTAATTGTCATGTTTGATGTACAGATATCCCCCCCATCGTTCTTCGATGTTATGGAGCATTTGACGATACATCTTCAAGATGAAGCAATCCTCGGAGGACCGGTTCAATTCAGATGGATGTATCCGTTTGAAAGGTTCTTCTACCATCTTAAGCGCAAGGTGAAAAACAAGAATAAACTAGAAGGTGCAATCGTCAAACAGTACGTTAATGAGGAGGTGACGTTTTTTACAAACTACTACTTCGAGCCTCATGTCCAAACGAAACACAGAAGTACATCTACACATGCAGATGAAGAGCGACTGTTTGAATACAACGAAATTGTGCCAGATATGTTCTACCAGACTTGACAGTTTAGTGGAAAATCCAATCGACGTTGGTTAACCGAAGAGGAGTATCGACATGCACACACTTACATCTTATTTAATTGTGAAGACATTCGACCCATTGAGCTAGCGTTTGTTTGACGAGGACATGAGACGTCAACATCCAGATATTGATGGTGATGGTCTGATCAAGATGAAAGAAACATTCTTCTCGACTTGGTTATATCAGTATGTAAGTATTAGTTAACTTCTGTAATTTCTGTCTATGTTTATTATTATAATATTAAATGTAACCATAATTGTCTCATTGATTTCAGGTTCAACAATCACCGCATCATCCAGTCTGGTTGAAAGATTTGATCCATGGTCCATCGAGAAAGGTGACATGTTATCCGATCATGTTCACAAGAGGATACACGTTTCACACATTCGACCATGGTTCAGAACGACGAGTATCGAACTACGGAATTTGTGTTAGAGGTTCCATAAGCTGTGACGTACCGAATAAACCTGATTTCTACGGCATTCTTAAGGAAATCATGGTTCTCGAATACAACGGTTATGTTGGACTATGAATGGTTTTATTCAACTGTGACTGGTTTGATCATACACAGGGCAGAGGCATCAGAAAAAACGCTTCCGGAACTGTTGATGTCAACATCACAAGAAAGTATAAAAAATACGATCCATTCATTCTTTCATCCAAAGCTGATCAGGCGTGTTTTATGTCTTATCCAAGTGTTAAACGGCGGCGTGAACAATGGAGTGCGGTCATCAGAATACAACCACGACGAATATCCCATGAAGAAAATGCAACCGATTCAACAATGCTACCTCTTCAAGAAATCATTCATGACGTCGAAGAATTAAACGCGTTGACATTACCATTAGTTGATAATCTTATTGGTCATATTGAAGATGATATTCTCCATGTTGCTGAAAATATTGTTAAAGAAGAAGATAGTGAATCCGAAAAAAGTGATGTAAACGATGAGGATGAGAGTTAGCAATGAAATTTCGTTGCTACCTCCATGCAGAATCGGTCTACATGCAGGCGACAAGTAGCAACGATTCGTATCCTTTCGCAACGAAATTTCGTTGCTACTACAGTTAGCAACGAAATTTCGTTGCGAAAGGACGATTTGACCGTCGCAGTAATCTGAAACCTTGCAACGATTTGAATCACTTTCGCAACGAAATTTCATTGCTAAATTGTTTAGCAACGAAATTTCGTTGCTAAGTAGCAACGCAATTTCGTTGCTAAACTGCATGAAATCCGATAGTCTCTAGCGAATTCACTGCCATTTACTACTCCGCGTTTGCAACGCAATTTCGTTGCTAAGGCCGTTAGCAACGCAATTTCGTTGCTACTTAGCAACGAAATTTCATTGCAACATTCCGCTATATAAAGGAACGAATTTCGTTTCTATTCTCTATAATACCAACAACAAATTCACTTTCTCTCTCTAAACACTTCTTCCAACACCCTAATCCTTCTCTCTACCTCTATTTCCAAAAAGTTCGGTAAAATTTATATATTTTCGATAACGCAATTATATTTTCGTATATAATTTATATAATTTTTAATAATTTTTAATCCTTCTCTTTACGGATGCGGTAGCGGATCGACTCTGCCGCAACAAACTCCCGAAGCTTCACAGCGGGTGCAGTACTCCGACATCACGTCCAATCCGCAGAGGACGCGATTGCGTAAACTCCATCCTAACAAAGAGGATGGAGCATTGTGGTAAACTTTAATTATTTGTTTTATAAAATTAATATATAAATTTATTTAAAAATATTACTTATATTAGTAATTTGTAGGTTTAATGTCGATCAGGCAGTTAATAATTCCGTCTCATCGTTCATCGAAAGTAATTTTACTGGACCTTGGATGAATTGGTCGTCATTACCCGAGACCACTCGACAACATTGGTTTGCTAGTTTTACTGTAAGTTATTTTTTTTAAATTAGTAAATTAATAAAAAAATTTGTCTATTGTTTGTAATTAAGTTTTTTTAGCAATCTTGGTATTGGGATGAGGTGCATACCTCAAAGGTCTATGATGCATGGAAAAGATGTGTCATGGACCTACTCAAATCCAAGGTCAACAGGTATAAACGATACTGGCAGATGAAGCATGATCGTTCTCCCCCAAAGAACATTGAAAGCGGGGTTTGGGCCTAGATGGTGGAGTATTGAGAGAATCCCGTCAACATTGAAAGAAGTAAAAAGGCGAAACAAAGTAGAACGACGGACGTGACTCCCGAAACTGGTCCAAGCAAGCATACATCGGGCCGAAAGCCATTTAGTCGGGTCATGCATGCATTGGTAATTAATTGATATATATTTTCAAACACCATATATATAATATATAGAAAATTATTCATGCTATAAAAATTTTGTTTGTAGGCCCGAACATGTGGAAAGCAATCATCGCTCCTTGATGTGTTAAAGGTTACACATACAAGAAAAGATGGTACTGTAATCGACGGGAAAACCAAAAATTTGATCGACGAGATCGAACAAGCGGTACGTTTTTAAATATATAAATAGTTTTATAAATATAGATTAGTTATTAAATATTTAACTCTTATATATATATCACAGCAAACAACGCTTGAAGAATCTCAAGCGACTGCGTTGGGAATGAATACTACAACGCAATTATCCCAACAACAAATCGATGAACTATATGTCAAGGTAATTAGTTGGTTTATTTTTTATTTCTTATAATGTTTTATTTTTTAGTTATAATTAAATAACATACTAATTGAGATATTTGAATTCAAACCGTAAAACCGAACAAATACGGTCGTATATATGGACTTGGGTCGCTCAAACAAGATATCGTCAACACCGCTGCCGGGGAAGGAGGAGCACCAGTTGTTCAGGAGATTGTCACACTACAGCGACGACTCCAAGAATTAGAAGAACAGGTGCAGAACAATTTTGTATCGCGAGCTGAGTACGACGAATTAAAGCAGCGACACAACTACCTTCAACTGCTAGTTGACCAAAACATAGGAAATGTCAACATCGGCAGTGGAGGAGGTAGCGGTGCAAATGATGATGCTCCCGACGATGGTGGTGAAGATGCGCCCGATGTTAATTTGAACGATTTTGATTTTCAATAAATTGTATTTTTATTTTATTTTTTATTTTTTTTATTTTTTTTAATTTTTTTTTAAAAGTTAGCAATACAATATTTCGTTGCTAACAGCGTTGCTAATACACTTTTGCAACGCAAAAAATAGTTGCTACAAACGTTGCAAGAATCTTTGCAATGCAACGTAGCAACGCAATTTCGTTGCAAACTTAGGATTTTTATAATACGCAGAACAACCGTTGCAACGCTGTTTTCGTTGCTAAGCGTTGCTATTAGCAACGAAAATTTTCATTCCAAATACGTTGCTACTAGTAACGATGCGTTGTGATTTCGTTTCTACATTAGCAACGAAATATTTTGTGTTGCTAAGTCGTTGCTAGTTGCAACGATTAGCAACGATTTCTGGTTTGCAACGACGCGTTACCAACACAAGAAATTTCGTTTCTTTTTCATTGCAAAATCCATTTTGCAACGAAATTACGCTGTTTGCAACGCAAATTTTTCGTTGCAAAAAAACAGTTTTTTTGTAGTGTGAAGTCCATCAGGATTCTGCTTGCCATAGCCGCATATTATGACTATGAGATATGGAAAATGGATGTAAGACCGCGTTCCTTAACGGAAACTTGACCGAGGATGTGTACATGACACAACCCGAAGGTTTTGTCGATCCAAGGAACCCGGGAAGGTGTGCACACTTCAGAGGTCCATTTATGGACTGCAGCAGGCTTCGAGGAGTTGAAACCTTCGCTTTGATGAGACAATCAAAAAGTTTGGTTTCTCACAGAACGAAGACGAGCCATGTGTTTATAAGAAGGTTAGTGGGAGCACAGTAGTATTTCTAGTGATGTACGTGGATGACATTCTCCTTATAAGGAATGACGTTCCTACCTTGCAAGACGTTAAGTCGGCTAGGAACGCAGATTTCTATGAAGAACCTAGGAGAAGCGGCCTATATTTTAGGCATCAAGATCTATAGAGATATATCGAGGCGTCTTCTAGGATTGAGTCAGAGTACTTACATCGATAAGGTCTTGAAGAGGTTCAAAATGCAAGATTCCAAGAAAAGAACCTTACCGATGAGCAGTGGCACAGTTCTCTGCAAGAGTCAGTGTCCTACAACACCTGATGAGCGAGAACGCATGGATCGGTTTCCATATGCTTCGGCAATTGGATCCATCATGTATGTCATGCTTTGTACTCGACCGGATGTATCCTATGCATTGAGCATTACGAGTAGATACCAGTCAGATCCAGGTGAGTCGCACTGGATCGCCGTCAAGAACATCCTGAAGTACTTGAGAAGGACTAAGGATGTGTTCTTGGTATATGGTGGGTCGGAAGACGAGCTCGCTGTAAAGGGTTACACCGATGCTAGTTTCCAGTCAGACCCTATGACTACAGATCGCAGTCTGGCTATGTTTTCTGCTTGAACGGAGGCGCTGTTAGCTGGAAGAGTTCCAAGCAGGCGACCGTTGCAGATTCTACTACAGAAGCTGAGTATATTGCAGCGTCGGACGCAACAAAGGAAGTCGGACGCAGCAAAGGAAGCTGTTTGGATCAGGAAGTTTGTTGGCGACTTGGGTGTCATTCCTAGTGCTGATAGCCCCATTGCTCTGTATTGTGACAACAATGGAGCGATCGCACAAGCGAAAAACCCAGATCCCATCAACGATCCAAACACATACTGAGACGATTTCACCTTATCAAGGAGATCATAGACAGAGGAGACGTGCACATTTGCAGAGTGTCGACGGATGACAACATTGCCGAACCGTTAACGAAGCCTCTCCCTTCGTCGAGAAAGGAGGGTCATGTTAGGGATATGGGCATTAGATGTTTAGCGGTCCATGATTAGAGCAAGTGGGAGATTGTTGATTTAGTGCTCTATGATGTACTGTTCTGTGAGCTTTATTTAGATACATTTGATGTATTGACACTTTCTATTAGTTTATGGATGAGTGTTTGTTTCATTACGTATTGTGCATACTTGATATGTTATGAAATCCATGTATTGTTATGAACAATACTAAACTCCCTAGTCATGTATCATTGTGGGAATAATGATATACTAAGACTAGTATGATGTGTGATT